>NW_021130965.1:0-290658 GCF_004193835.3 Ostrinia furnacalis
TCTTTTTAAAATCATATTTGTGTGTAAATGTGTTTTTTTGTATTTTTGTTGTCAAATAAAGTTTCTTTCTTGAAAATGGTACACGAAAACATTGTTTTCGTGTATCAAAAGGCTGTGAGTTGTAAAAAGGTTGTGACAGCATAGCTGCCAAGATATTAATTTTCAGTGGGAAAAAAACACGCTAAGGACGAATAAATTATGGAAGGCAGACGTGCTCGGGGCAGGGCACCGACGAGATGGTCAGACGCGGTGAGGAAGACGGTGGGCGAACGCTTGCATCGTGCGGTCCACACAGCTTATGACCGCAGTCTGTGGAGGAACACTATCAAACCCGTCGAGACGTCTCGGATAAACATTTTCATACGAATAGATAGATAAGTATAGTTACTCTCGAACTTGCTTGTAATATATTTCCTTATTTATAGACGGAAGGGTCAGAGAGGTCATTGCTGTCACAATCTTTTTAAAATCATATTTGTGTGTAAATGTGTTTTTTTGTATTTTTGTTGTCAAATAAAGTTTCTTTCTTGAAAATGGTACACGAAAACATTGTTTTCGTGTATCAAAAGGCTGTGAGTTGTAAAAAGGTTGTGACAGCATAGCTGCCAAGATATTAATTTTCAGTGGGAAAAAAACACGCTAAGGACGAATAAATTATGGAAGGCAGACGTGCTCGGGGCAGGGCACCGACGAGANTAAAATATTTTACTTTTAAAATGTTGTTCGTAGTTGCTTGGCGCTGGATCGGTGCGATAAGTACGAGAGATCACCGGTGGGCGCGGAACAATGCAACTACCCGAAAGTAAAAATAAAAATGTTGGAATGTAGTTTCGATATTTAACCTTTAGCTGCCGACCTGGTCTAAACGCAGCACTTACGCCGATGTGACGACTGAGAGACGTAAAAATTTAAGTAATGAAATTACAAGTGTATTTGCATGCTACATTTTTCTATTTTATGCATTCAAAAGATTGTTATTTGAGGTAAGTAAACTACAGGATTTCAAAAAAATACACGTTATTTTTCAGGTAAAATCAACATTTATTCGAGAGGTCACGATTATTTGGCACTTAATTTTTAAGGAGTTACTTTAGTCTTGTTTTTCTCTAAAATTAAATATTAAAAAACGAATGAACTGAAAATATGTTATCTTCTGTAAACAATTATCTAAATAAAACATAAATCTTACTTCTCAGTTTTAATATAAAAAAAATGACAGCACTTGAATTTTGGTGCATTCACTACGTACGTTTGCAGTCACTGCATATTTGTAGGCAGCAAGTAAGGTAGATTGGTTTCTTAAATTTGCAGCAACAGTATTCGTTCGCCTTTTCAACCGAACGGGACCGATTTCACACGTCTTTCTAACACCTGGATCTGGAATAATCTGGATTTGGATAATTTTTTGGTGGTATAGGCTCGGGCATATCGACGGGTCCTAAAACTCGCTCGATAGGATTCTATCATTGTAAACGCGTAGTTTCATTTCTGGGGGGACTAATTCACGTCCTAGCGAGGATAAAATTCGGCCACGACTTATCTCGCCCTTGTTTATGCGTACGAAATGTTGTTACATAAACACCGTACTTACGTCTGTGAGACGTCGATCGCTTCGATACGGAGACATATGAACTTGCCGCGGACGCGACGTCGATTGGTGGCTTGCGACGCGGAGGGAGGAAGGTAGCAGGAGAGGCGACGCCGAAGGTGGCGTGATTTTAGAAATATTTCAAAATGAAAATTTATTACGTCTGAGAGACGTATAGGTCGGTAGTTAAAGGTTAAACGATATTACAATATGTTTTAGATATTGTACGATAAATAAAACGATTACAACAAATGTACTAGATGAATGTGGATGAATGTAGTGTCTATAAATAGAATTAATGTAAGCCGATGAATAAATTAAGCACCGATTAATGATGAAAGATTGCTTAATTTGATCCTACAATAATTCAAGACAATACTTAACGATGTTTAACGATAGGAATTCGGATAAATACGATATTACTGATGTGACCCGTAAGCANTGACTGTAATTATTACAAGTTAGCGTATTCAAAATACGAAATATAAAAATTGTTTACGTTAATTTGAACTGAACTACGATAAAGTTTTTACTTTTAAAATGTTGTTCGTAGTTGCTTGGCGCTGGATCGGTGCGATAAGTAAGAGAGATCACCGGTGGGCGCGGAACAATGCAACTACCCGAAAGTAAAAATAAAAATGTAGGAATGTAGTTTCGATATTTAAACGATATTACAATATGTTTTAGATATTGTACGATAAATAAAACGATTGCAACAAATGTACTAGATGAATGTGGATGAATGTAGTGTCTATAAATAGAATTAATGTAAGCCGATGAATAAATTAAGCACCGATTAATGATGAAAGATTGCTTAATTTGATCCTACAATAATTCAAGACAATACTTAACGATGTTTAACGATAGGAATTCGGATAAATACGATATTACTGATGTGACCCGTGTAGCAAACGCACCACGATTAAAAGGCGATTGGTGGCTTCCTGCTACACCTGGATCAAACCGTAGAAGGCTTGCCGGTAAAAAGGGATCGATGTTCTGTACGAGCAGTACGCAATGACAAAATACTATGCACTCACGTACCTTGAGCAGATCGTTGACAGTTCCACCTCGAGTATGGGCAGCAGCAGTTGGGAATTCCTTCGGTTTCTAGCACATTTGGGCGTGTAGATGATGAGGTAAGTTGAGATCACATGGGAGGGTGACTAGCACACGCGTCGACGGGCCCGTTAGATACGAATAGAAGATGGCGATGTGACCGGTGCGGCCTCCAAAGCGTGACTGCCCTCAAGTTGTCAATAAAAATCCAACTCGAAGGACGGAGCGCATAAGCAGCCTAGTTTGACTGCGTTTTGTCACTACATCGATACTTATGCAGAGACATCGATACCCGCGATTATTATGAAAATTTAAACGAAAAGTTACGATGACGGAACAACGTATTTGTATTCATCACGCGCGGCCCACAGGCCACAGCGACAACAGATTGGGTCTATTATACCGCACAATATAGCGCGGTCTCACAAAATTCAATGTCAGTAGTGGAGGGTTGGAATGGTTTTTGTTAAGGGCACTATTTTGCGTCCGGAGTGCTTTTATACGGGGTTTTGAGATGAAAAATTTTTGGGTGCGCGATGAAATCGTCATTGGGTGAAGTGGTTTTGTCTGAAGTGGGTAAATTCGGTTGGATATAGAAGTTTAATCTCAGCATAATAGGCATTTTACTGACACAAAAACAGAAAAAAAAAATACTATTATTCTAATTAAGGGACTAATCAATCGGTTTGACTTGGCAGGATTCAAGTGGCATGAAATGAAAGGATGTGATGTCAAATACCTGTTTATTTCAACGATTTTGAAACGTTAAATGGCAAAGATCGGAAATAGTAACCTGGCAATGATGGCAGTGCCCTTCAAATGACATTTCAGTGTTTCCAACGTAGCAAAAATCGGAACTAATGATCCGGTATTGACGGTGGCGCCTCTCTGTCAATGTCACGGGTGGGACGGTTCCGTGTAGGACAACTTTATCATTAAAGTCATTAATAGCTTACGATAAATCATAAAATGTTTATAGTTCTTTATTTCACACCACAGAATTTAATTTTCATCTAAACTAGATACTTTTTCGTTCTTACAAATAAATATAAATTTGATTAACAGACCAATTAATTAGAAAGTTCACCTTAATTACCTTCAAGGGGTGTTAGTAGAGTGCTATTATTTCATAATAATTAATTTACAAGAGAAGCGAGAAACGAAATTAACTACAGTAATTGCTACATATTAAAATAACGAATCATATTAAATTAAATATGATTTACGAACTGAATTAATTGCTATAATAATAGCATGTTAAAGGATATATTATTGAATGGTACATGATAATACGAAATGGCCTCCACTAATTGGAGACCTCTTATCACAATTTACATTCAATTTAATGAATTTGTCGAACGTTAATTAAAACACGGCCAGTGTGTAATTATAAATTGAGAATTAATTAATTTAAAAATTAATGTAGCCAAGGAAAAAGTAAACGGTTTTAAATTGATGGACAGACAATGGCACCGCACACTCCAGAAAATGGATAAAGAAATACTTACTTTGAATACGTTTTCTTAGAAATATTTATATTTATTCTTGAAAGTTTATGGAAAGCTTTTAACATAACATTTATGAGGATATTCCCAGAAAAACGTACATTTATTTTATTCTCTTTTGGATCACTTTTCATAATATGAAACGATTCTTCTTTTGTTAACTACACTTGTTTTATAGCAGGCCTCCTTTTAATAAAAATATAGTTAACTAACCACCCGCCCCTGCTTCGCACAGGTACAAAATATACTTAAAAACTCAAACTCCTCTCGAATCACTCTATCTATTTAAAAAAAACTGCATCAAAATCAGTTGCGTAGTTTTAAAGATACATAGGAACAGACAGACAGGAAAGCGACTTTGTTTTATAATATGTGGTGATTAGATCATAGGGATAAGTATTGTTTTTTTTTTAAATAACTGGAAAATGTGGTACGTCCACCCACAAGGTGGACCGACGACCTGATAAAGGTAGCAGGTAGGAGCTGGATGCAGGCTACCAACCGTGCGATGTGGAAGTCATTGGGGGAGGCTTATGTTCAGCAGTGGACGTCCTGTGGCTGAAATGATGATGATGATGATAAACTGGAAAATTACCTAATAACTAAGCATTGATTTTAAGGTGTTTTTCTTTAATTAACCACAAAACTTTATAGTACAAATCACAATAAGCAAGTCAAGTTGTGGGTTGAGTAGAACCACAATTAATTAGGAACTCAACTCAGTTCGAGTATCAAGGTTGCGGTTACAGCCCACTTAACGGAAGCCACATGTTCAAGTTAAACTGAAGTTTTTAGTTTAGTGGCGTTAAACAAACTGCCACAAAAATGTCTAAGGATGATTAATAAAGTTTAAGCTCTGAGTGTTTAGTAGTCTATTAATAATGGTTGGTAGAAATATTAATTACTGTGCTCACTGACTCTAATAGTAACTGAAAATATATGAAAATTATTAGATGGCTCTTTAGCTACGTCATATTATAACTCGTTTTTACTCGCGGTTTCGTTGCGGAAATGTGTCTGCCACATAAAATATAATCTAATGTTACTTAAGAATGTCACTTTCTATTGGTGAAAGAATTTTCGAATTCGGTTGAGTAGTTCTCCAGCTACTACTTCTTCTACAAACTCATAACTGTGAAGGGCCACCATACACGGACAGCTTGTAGCAGCTAATATCGTCAGCTTCAAGCTGCGACTGCATATCAAACTACGTAACTGCTCGAGCGGTTCCGTGTATGTGTGTAAGTAGAATACTGTAGTTTGATACCCAGTAGCAGCTTGAAGCTGACGATAATAGCTGCTTTAAGCTATCCGGCAGCGGACTAACTCTATACATATTATTGCTCTAAATGTAATATTTTATGAGTTGTTTATAACGGGCCTCTTCCCACTTCTCGTTTCCACCGCTGCAACTCTTGTGTAGCCAGGATCTACAGCTTGACCGCCATTAAAAACCCAACCAGTGAAGGCCAAGTTTGTCCCGGGGGAAAGTTAAACTGTTATTGGACTCGTTGAATTAATCAGAAGAACATAGTTGTTGATAAGTGAAACAAGATCATAGACCAATATCTCTGTTTAATCCATTCTAAAAGTACATAGAAGACTTTGCAGACAACCCACAATTCACTTAACCCTTCCACAACAACACAAGTCTCCAGACTGCACTACCCGCCGACTTATTATAACTTATCAACTTATCAAAAGGACCAATTTGTAATTTGGCCAGCAAAGTTGAGGCCGACAACCTCTAAGAGCTGCCGGGAAAAATTACAAAAGTTGCCGGTCGTTATTCAAAAAGTCCAAAGTGCGAGCAGCGGTCGAACGTTGTAAACGTTGCGGGCAGGACACAATCTGGGAATTTTGTTTATTATTTTATTGGCAAGCTTGGTAAGAGCATTTCCATCAGCTCGTATTAAGCGTTTCGATAACTCTTTTATAATAGGAACAGCTAGGGACTGTATTTCGCTGCCTGCTGCTGTCTTTCCTGAACACATAATCCGGGCATTTTCAAGGTGAGAATGAATAGGCACTTAACAGGGCAGTTAAGTACCATCCTAGGCTGCATCTCACTTAACACCAGGTGCGATTGCGGTCAAATACCTGCCTTGTTATGCATTAAAAAAATATCTCTTGAGGGTCAAAGTGTTATCCTATGTTGTAGACCTTTATTACATCTAGTCATAAATCATAATCATAATACCAAGTAGAGACTGTAAATTGCCGCATTTTGGTTTCACTTTCACTCATTACTGCTAGTTCTGTTCTTCGTACACGTTTCTACTACTACAGCAAAGCATAAACGAGTAAATAAGCTCCCTTTTGCGCCATCTCCCTCATACACCACATCTGCCTGGTGAATTTTTAACCCAGCGCGCGCCACACAAAAAAGATGTCAATTCATCATTCGTACAATAAAAAATAAACAATGTGTCGTCGGAACTGAGCCACCATGGAGATAGTGGCCTGGAGTCAGCAATTCGCCAAAATACCGCGCTGGCACGCTCGCAGTTATTCGCATGATGTTTTTATGCTGCCGGCAATATTGTCAGCATTAGTGCTGGCAGTGGTCCACTATCGATACCTTTAGTTACCAGGTAATCACTCCTACGTTCAGTAAACTTTTCGCACTTTAAAACCTCTCAGGCCCGGTTTCCACCAAAGCGGATAGTAGCGATATCTTTGAATAATCAATCAGATTTCGTTATTTCCACATCACCTCTCCGAATAACTTCGTTGCGGGTCCAATGACAGTTTAACTTTCCCCGGGACAAACTTGACCTTCACTGGTTGGGTTTTTATTGGCGGTCAAGCTGTAGATCCTGGCTACACAGGAGTTGCAGCGGTGGGAATAGTCTCGTATCACCTCTCCGCTCAGCTTCGGTTCGGAAAAACACATAATCTCCATTCCTTTTCACTTTGGTGGAAATCTGGCCTAAAGCATGGAATCATCAAAGCTAACTCGAGGAACATTTTTTTTTCTCAAGTCTCAAGAAGTCAAGATGTGAGACGCCCTCGGATAAATTTTGCTACTTATGCACAATTTGCCCATAATTAAAGCTGTGCTTTGTAAGTCAGACAGGTAGATTTAGATAGCTATAAGGGTGGACATAATTAGCTATCTGAAGTTTTATCAAAGTTTGAATCCATTCCACTTTATCGATAACAAATCTATCGACATTCCCCCAGCACTAGTTATTCGGCAATTTCCCTGCGCGATTGTGGTCGCGTCGTCGAATGGATGTCAAACCCGTCGAGACGTCTCGGATAAACATTTTCATACGAATAGATAGATAAGTATAGTTACTCTCGAACTTGCTTGTAATATATTTCCTTATTTATAGACGGAAGGGTCAGAGAGGTCATTGCTGTCACTATCTTTTTAAAATCATATTTGTGTGTAAATGTGTTTTTTTGTATTTTTGTTGTCAAATAAAGTTTCTTTCTTGAAAATGGTACACGAAAACATTGTTTTCGTGTATCAAAAGGCTGTGAGTTGTAAAAAGGTTGTGACAGCATAGCTGCCAAGATATTAATTTTCAGTGGGAAAAAAACACGCTAAGGACGAATAAATTATGGAAGGCAGACGTGCTCGGGGCAGGGCACCGACGAGATGGTCAGACGCGGTGAGGAAGACGGTGGGCGAACGCTTGCATCGTGCGGTCCACACAGCTTATGACCGCAGTCTGTGGAGGAACACTATCAAACCCGTCGAGACGTCTCGGATAAACATTTTCATACGAATAGATAGATAAGTATAGTTACTCTCGAACTTGCTTGTAATATATTTCCTTATTTATAGACGGAAGGGTCAGAGAGGTCATTGCTGTCACAATCTTTTTAAAATCATATTTGTGTGTAAATGTGTTTTTTTGTATTTTTGTTGTCAAATAAAGTTTCTTTCTTGAAAATGGTACACGAAAACATTGTTTTCGTGTATCAAAAGGCTGTGAGTTGTAAAAAGGTTGTGACAGCATAGCTGCCAAGATATTAATTTTCAGTGGGAAAAAAACACGCTAAGGACGAATAAATTATGGAAGGCAGACGTGCTCAGGGCAGGGCACTGACGAGATGGTCAGACACGGTGAGGAAGACGGTGGGCGAAAGCTTGCATCGTGCGGTCCACACAGCTTATGACCGCAGTCTGTGGAGGAACACTATCTGTGGTCGCGATCCTCATCAGTGAGGGACCGAGGAAGAAGAATGACGAATAACTCTCGAAATCGTATAGTAATCGTAGAACTGTAATTGTCATAACAGTGGATTGTTTGCTATCACAAGAGAAACAAACAATAATTTTGTTATTAACCACTTACCTACCATTATTATTAACCTAAATAATAAAATTTTCAAATATAAAATCAACAAAATGCTTCTTATCGTTATGAATTAACAATACACTTCGTATAGCCACATAATCAGTTGTACAAATTAAGTCACTTTTCGGCACACACATTTCATTTTCTCACACGCTATTTTATTTCAATTAATTTCTGATTTTTCTCGCTGATTCATTTTGATTCCTGCTCACAGTGTGATCATAAAAAAATACATGCACCGCCGCCGCAGCTTCAGCAAATAGTCATCCGTTTGTAAATCGAGCTGCGTCAATTTACGTTATTTGCCTTATTTATAAAATTGGCAGTGTATTCATACGATACATATATCTAGTTATTTATTACATCCGTATCGTTGTGTGTAATCGCTCGATCGGAGGCACAAGCCTACGGAATACCAATGAACATGTGTTCTAATAAATTACTCTGCCACGGCCTGGTAAGCCTCTTGTTCTTGTTTTAATCTTCTACTGGGAAATTTACGATACAATATGGTTATAACATGGACTCGCGTGGAATAATATTGATGATATGCTGTTGGTGATGTTGCAATGCGGCTCGACGTGTCTTTGATTTTGCAAGCTGAAAGTTTTGGTTGTAAGAAGAAAATATTAGTTACTTTTTTTTCACATATTTCAATCGTTTTGGAAGATGAGTTAATCTTCAACTACTATAAGGGCCTCAACCAAGATGTATTATATACGAGAAGAGTAAGGCACAGCGTTAAAAACAGGCATTAGTCCGGTTTTGTATGTATTAAGTATGACATTATGACTACGGATGTGCGATCGCATACCTCATGGCCCTAGTAAAGTTACTTAGAAGGTCACGAGATATGGTAACCATTGGCTTTTTCATAGAAAAGAAAGAAAGAAACTGGCTCTTTGCTATGTCGTCACTAGGTAATTTGAATGCCGTTCTCTGCAAGCTGAGTGTCTGAAAAGTGACCACAAAAACACACTAAATTCTAACTCGACCAAAAGATACCCCAAGTGTTGCCAATAGCCATATATCTCGCCTACACGACACTCGATGCAAAATATTGACACAAAAAGGTTTAATATCCTTTTTCTGTCGTGCCAGGACATACAGACATTATGATCCAGATTTTATATGAGGATCCATCGTTGTCCCTTTTATAGAGACGCGTAAAATTTATTTTTATGTTGCACTTACACGGTTTGATCTCTTAATGCCGTAATTTGTGTAACGTCACTTTTGTGGACAAGACAAAGGGTGTGTCGTAAAAGTGAACGTAAACGGATGAGTTTTTTTTTGGGCGTTTGAAATTTTATATCAAAGATTCAAAGAGTTATCTGGAGTCGACGTATCTTTAAATTGAATAAAGCCTTAACTCTGACTTCACTTTCGTCATTATGGAAAGGTGAAAAAGCATATTTTTTTCAGACAGAGTTAGCCTCCTATAGTTATCTATTCTTGAGAAAGGGTTGTAGGTTCAAGCCACACCGTTCAGACAGTTGTAGAAAAAGTGTTCTTCTTTAATTTTCATATTTTAAAACGGGGTTTTATAGCCTTATGAGTGAAAATATGACGTCAAAACAACTGCTGTGAATCGATCTTTAAAATTAGATCTTGGAATTTTCAAAGAAAAAGTAGAAGCTTGTCTCATTCTGAAGAGCCGCTCGTGCCAACAAAACCCTAATAAATACAAGTCAACCTCAGTAAACCTACCCAAAAACAGAAAACTTAGAATATAATTACTTCTTAGAAATGACTATCTTGATCTTTAAATTAAAAATAACTACCTTGTCAGATATCGGGAAAGTTAAAATTTCAGGAATTGAATTTTCCAAGTGCTGGAAATCGGATTAGTTATTCCAGGAATTGTTATTCCAATAAAATTAACACGAGGAATAATAATACGCTTGCCATTCCAAGCTCCAGTAAATATTACGAGTGGTTATTGGCTTACGAATTTGTAAAATGAAAGTAGGTACAATTAATTAAAGTAATTGGATGAAAAAGGGTTTATTATGGGGTATCATTTATTATTTTAAAGTGCTTAGTTATGTAAAAAAGGCAGTCACCATTATCAGGTAAGGTTGAAAAAATATTATTGTACAAGCGGCTGACACAGTGAACAATGACTGAGTTTCTTGAGCCGCTTCTTCTTAGGGCTGGTTCACATATTTTATCCCGAAGCAGTGGCAGAGTAAATATTTGAAAAGCTTCTTTGGAACGTTCCAAAATCTTCTACAAAACTAAATTACTGATAAATTAACACGTTGAGTGCGAAACCAGGTCTATAGACCTTGTGTACGTCTCGCTTACCGTGCGGCTAAGAAAATTATAGTCTTCCTTGTCGTGCGAAAGGCATAACTTCAATAGGCTAGTTGCCTAAAAAAATTTTTTTAGTCCGTAATGTTTAATATCAAAAAATATTGGACACGTATATTTTTATTTGTCAATCTAACAAATAATTACATAGTTATGGTGCGTTGAAGTTGCGCACGACGTCACAACGTGCGGCATTTTTAAGCAAGCGTTGACGTCACGGGCCTCTTCTTATGAACTTTGGGGTGCTTTATCTCTTTAAATTTTCATTAGTTTGAAAAAGTGAAAAATACGTGTAGAGTATTTTTTGATAAGTTAACTGACGGACTAATTAAAACTCTTGCTTTTTGACCCAGGCAACATCCCCATTGGGTCCGGTGTAGGAAAGTGATGAATATATATCTATGATGTATACTTAAAATAGAATCCAATGATGTACCTACCTTAATACCAGGTTTTTAGACCTGGTACCGCACGGAAGTATTAAAATGTCTTCACAATGCGAAACCAGGTCGAAGCACCTTGTACCCTGCGCACCTGGTACCGCACCCCACGCTAGCTTCGTGCAGCCAGTGTTGCCTCGCATTCGTAAGAAACGCACATGTCGACATGACGTCAAGAGAAACAAACGAAATCAAAACTGCAAATTGATTATAATTTAATTTGCTACACGATTTATTGCTAATTTAAATAATGTTTTTCGTGACAAACATTTGAAGTTGTAACTAAATGTTATTAAATTATATGTTTTCTTTAAATATAGCTTATTTAAGTATTTATGCACGTATGTCTTATTTGTAAAATATTTAGACTAAATTATTAAAACATCTTTGTTTGTTACTTTTTTAAATTTTTATTAAAACTTAATTTAAACTATCGATATTTGTATTTCACATCCCTAGAATACCCACCAGACTTCCCTACTTCAGTGCGGCACAGGGTGCATAAGCCTTGTATTTTGAATATAGCTATAATTTTTATACTAAACAAGTTATTCACGAACGCCTTCAGGTGTATGTCAATAAATGCATTATTATTAATATTCAAAGAAAAAAAACACAATATCTATTAACATGAAGCCAAAAATAAAATTAATATATCTTAAATATTACAAGGTCTTTAAGCCTTGTGCCGCCACAATGTAAGTTTTAATACCAGGTTTACTGACCTTGTACCGAAGGAATGGAAAGTATTAGAAAGTTACTGCCGCAGCAAAGGTGTTAATGAATGGGTTGACGAGCTGTAGTAGTTTCGGACATGAATTTTTGAGTTACATACACCGTGTGATTATGAAGATGATGACAACAAGTCTACAGTATCGTAAACGATGGCCTTTCAAATATTCCGATTTATCATAAAGATATTGAAATACTACCTAATTACGAAATATTTACTAAATTCCTCCTAATAAATTATGAAGCTGACCGAATTTTAGGTTATAAGCCTTACTAAAATTCGCTGCAGTCTTAGCTTTATGAAACATACGTGTTGAGCCTAACAAACATGCACTTTGTGCCAGGTGGAGAAATATCGGTTCCTTTATAAATAAGTAACAATTTGAAAGTCCACCTTACCATTTTCAGATAGTCTAAAATTGGCTGCGAGAGAAGGGCAAATGTGAAACTTTACTCGAACGTATCGCTGGACACTGGCAGAGATATAGCTCAATATCTTGCTATAAACCATATTGGACGTCAGAACATACGCACTGTGAGCCTTTGAGTTGTCGGCTGGGTTTTGCTTTCAGCTTTATTGATAGAAAAGTAATTAAATCAATACTATACAGACAGCACAGTTATTATAGGTATTATTATTCTTATTTTGTGTCCTTATTGCAGGTTTGTAGAATTCAATTTTCGAGAAACTTTTTCACCTTCTATTGTTTTCATCTTTTCAATTCGATATAAAACAAATGAACTCGGATAAATAAATAATAATAAATAAATATCTTTGGACAATCTCACACAGCGCCATCTAGCCCCAAAGTAAGCAATTAATATGCTTGTGTTATTGGTGCTAGCTTAACGGATATACTACTTATATACTTTTTTTTAAATACATACATATTATACATAGTAACACCCAGACCCGTCACAGAAATTAAAATTCATCATTTCAATTTCTGCCCGACCGGGAATCGAACCCGGGACCTTTCGGCATAGTAGTCCGTTCTGAACCACTACACTAAACGGCCGATAATTTGAAATGTTGTCAAAACAATTGAATGTGCTTGCGGTTGAAAGTAAAGAACTTAAACCAAATATATTTTCTTCTGACCTTCACCGCGAGATCTATCTCTTCAATCTACCAACATAGCTGGAAGTCGAGAAGTTTAAAAATAATATTTTTTCAAGGAAATCCAAACAGTCATAAATATTGACGAGGATAAATCCACTGTCCATAAAAATGTAGAACAAACCGGAACCATCAATTTTATTGTTAAACTTGGAAGTAGCCCCTAGAGATACGATGGAAAATCTGGACCTGCTCCAATGTTTTATGCAGGTGAATACTTAAAACTACATGCGTCACTTATTCAAATCAAAAACTTATTTAAATTGCCTTTAAAATGACTTACTGTACCTACAGATTGGATGGTTACTTAAATCCATTGTCATAGATTACCTATTAACACTTTCTTTGAAATAAAAACGACAAATTTTTAATTCAATAACAGTTCTCTAGACTGCGGTAGCTAAGTTCAAAACTTTGAGTAAGGTTCAAGATAAATAAATGAACTTTGTCAGTTAGGTAGCTGGTAGGTATCTTTTATCGGGTTACAAACTGTAGAAAACCGCCAGTTTATACAAAAAAATTAAACTTTTATAACTTACTGGTAAAATTATTAGCTGAGGAAATGTGAGGCTTGTATCTTCCCTCTGTGCAAAACGGGATAAATGTTACGGAAAAGTATTTAACTTTACTAAGAATACGTTACTTTTACACCACGAACGAATGTGGCAAACAATACCTAAAGGGACCTGTCATGTGACCTGTTAATTATCTGCCAGTAATACAAAATAATTGGCGGCCTCCCACTAGGTGGACCGACGATCCGGTGAAGGTCGCGGGAGGTGCCTGGATGCGAGCGGCGCAGGACCAGTCTTTGGGGAAATCCTTGGGGGAGGCCTTTGTCCAGCAGTGGACGTCTTTCGGCTGAAACGAACGAACAAATACAAAATAAATACCACATGACCTCTGCGCTCAGTTTCTGTTCGAAATCTGATTGGTAACTCAAACATCTCCTTTATCTGCTTTGGTAGAAGTCGGGCCGTGGCATAGACGTCACAGAATCAAAACTAGATCTAGTAAAAAAGTTACAATAATGATGACTTTACAGACTTGCAATCTTCTAAAGCAGTGGTTCCCAAAGTTGTCTGGGCTACGACTCATCTAATAAAAGTTCCCAAACTCGGGACCCACCTATAGGATATCTCGCCCGCTGCCCAGCGCGCAGCGGTTGTATCGGTAGTGGTGTGTCATTCTACAGGCAGGGCCCACTCAATGTCCGCTCGCGCTCGCGACCCACCACTGGGTCGCGACTCATAGTTTGACACACCCTGTTCTAAAGAACTGAGCTGGCTGTTCTAACCAGCCCATGTCAGTATCCAGTTGGAAATTTAAAATTTATCTGTCTCGTCGCGTCGGCGCCGACCGCCGCTAATGTTGCAGTTATGCTAATGAGTTTGTTTAGAAGCTGAATTACTTTGTGCCGTTTCTTTTCCCTATCTATTTAAATCCTGGATACTGATTCGCCGAGTCCCTTTGCAGATATCTAACTATTCCGTTAACTACGGATCTACGAAATGCATTTTGAATGTACTCGTAACACATTGTCGATATAAAAAAGTTAGAGTTCTTTCGTCTGTTTCGAATAAAAAAAAAATTGTGATGCTCATTGATAGCCCTTTTATCAAAGAAAGGCTTAGGCTATCATATGCTATCACGCTACGACTTCAATGAAAAATGATGCGAAAACGGGAAAAATATTCAAACAATCGCGACGCGTACGAAATCCCGGGCACAGCTAGTATAGTTCCAAAATACTGAACTGTCCTGTGCATGACATTGACAGTGGGGCGCCACCGTCAATACCGGATCGCTGGTTCCGATTTTTGCCATGTTGGAAACCATATAGTTGAACGAAGGTAGCGCCCCCCTGTCATTGAGTTTGGTGGGACAGTTCAGCGTGGGTCATCTATAAGACATAAAGATGGAACTTACGTTTTAAACGTCTAATTTGTTTCGAAGTAAAAAACAAACGACAACCGAAAATAAGGTTAAAATTATTTTGAACTTAGTCTTCGTAGTCAGAAAAAACAAATGACAATCATAAAAGTTTTAGGCTGAGTTGTACCACCTAACTTTGACCGTAACTATAACGTTATCCGGTGTTTTTTGTATGGAGTTTGACAGATTTTTGACGTTTGTCAAAGTTAAAATAAAATGGTGCAACGCAGCTTTAGAAACGATTTAATGCATTTTCAAAGCCCTTGCATTACTCGTACTATCAGAATTGTATGATTAGGAAGCTTCAATTATTCCATTTTCAAGTACATGCAAAATATGTACATGTAACCAAGTGCGACTGCCACAATTTACCAGACACTGGTATTTTTTGTCTATCGTCGCCCCAACCAGGTGATTTCTTGAATTTTCCCTTAATTGTTAAAAAATAATACAAACTTAACGTAATTTGTTGCCAAAACACAATCCTAAAGTTGTCTTCTTAATTTTCGTTTATTGAGACAAACACTTTTATTACTCGTAACTCGTAAACTAGGAAGCGTTGCTAATTGCTTAATGACAAACTATAAATCTTAGTTAATTTTACTGCCAAACTGCAGAAGAATAATTCAAAAGACAACGAAACAAACTTTTGCATAAAGAAAAACAGGAAGAAATCGTTCCATTTAGAAAAATAGTGGTGGATACAGTAGAATCGCGGAAATGTCAAGCAACAAAATTATATCTAAAGAAAAACTATTATGCTATCATTTTTTAAAGAAAAATTCCGAAACTTCAGACATAAACTCGTATAAACAAAGAAGAAGAATATTGAAAAAAGCAAAGAAGGAATGTACTTTTTAAGGTCATTGCACAACATATTGTTAACTAAGATACCTACGTATACTTATAATTTATGTAGGCATTAGGTACCCCACTAGACAAGGTTACAAGCACGTCGTCAGTTTTGAAAAATGAAAATGAAATGAAAATGTTTTATTTTATAAATAAACTTCATTTACAAAGTATTTTGGTTACCATCCTTTTGAGTATAAAAATACCTGAAGTAGGCTAGGCTACCGCTCTTTCAAAAGTATAAACATTACATCCTTAGTTAGTGTGTTAGTGGTAGTTTTAATTTCATAATTGCTCTAATGTAGCGAAGCAAACTACAAACAAAAAACGTTGGATCGAAGCGATTCCGAATTGCAACTGACGCAATAATTATTTTGTTTATAAAACACTTGACATTGGGAAACCAGTGTGCTTCAGTTTGTCCAAGCCCTAGTATGAGGTAGGCAGTTTCTGATCCACACATTATATTCAACAATACATAGGTACAGCTTTTACCTTAAGCCTACTCCGTCGGTTTCTATTAAGAATAACAAAACAAGGCTCCGACCCGAATTCCGTCTTTGTCCACTAAAAGCATTTAATTGAGTGAACCGACGAAGGGTCAAACTTTCTCTTTTGGTAAATATTTCCATTTAAATGAACTTGACTTGCCTTGCCACTTAGCCGTCATCAAAGCCATCAATGGATTAAACGTTAACAGAATGAAGTAGACTTGAAACGTTTTCGCAGAGTTGTAATATGTAATTGTTTACAAAATTGTTCAAAATCCATTAATAAATACTTGTTACATTAAAATTTTACATAATACAAACTAGATAGTCCCAAGCTTGGTAAAGTTTGGAACATAATGTAAAACAGTATGGTATCTATTAATTTTAAAAGGATTAATTTTACAAATGATCATGTGTTGACACAGTATCTACTATGGATATCAGACAACGGCTGTAGACGACTTTACATTAAATATTAATCATCATCATAATTTCAGACACAGGACGTCCACTGCTGATTGTAGGTCTGCCCCAATGATTTTTAGAATCGCCGGTTGGTAGCAGCCTGCATGCAGCGCCGTCCTGCAAACTTTATATCGTCTGACGAATAGCTTGAGATAAAGACTTCACACAAATCTTTCTCAAACTATGCAAACTACTATTGGATATTTAAAACCATTAGCTGTATTATTTATCCCACCACTCTCAAGTTTTCCGCTTAGCAACACATTTAGCCAATTTTGTTTATCTTAGCGTCTTTACCGAATCTATTATTAAGTTCGCTACAGAACTAATTTGGGACAACGCGATTAATACCCTGAGTAGGGTCTGATGGCGGATTGTCATTAATATCGTCTTGACCGGCGTCAGTTGGCCGTAATGAATCATTCACAGAACTTATAAACTCATCACTGGATTTCATAACTTGACAGTTCACTATTGCGACTGATAAAGCTATGTCGATGATGACAGTGCCAGATATTCATTGTGAAACAGTTTGATTGTTAACGAGACATTCCTGTCCAACAAAGTTAATATCAATTTCTTCTTCTTCTTAGGCTGAGTTGCACTAACAGTTAGGTTAGTAAGATTAACTAAAACGATAACCGGTGTGCTTTGTATGAAGTTTGATAGATGTCTGACGTTTATCTATATATAAAAGAAAGTCGTGTTAGTTACTCCACTTATAACTCAAGAACGGCTGAACGGATTTAGCTGAAAATTGTCAGGGAGGTAGTTTAGAGCCAGGAGAAGGACATAGGATACTTTTTATCCCGTTTGAAATAAAAAAAAAGTCTGCTTATTTATTGCTATCAAGGCGGAACAAAGTTCGCCGGGTCAGCTAGTTAATGTTAAAGTAAGATGGTGCAACCCAGCTTTAGTCGGGCACACTTGTCAGAGTGATCGTGGTTGCGCTGACGAGGTACACGGTGGGGTGTTCGATGTCATCTCCGAGGGTAGCTCTCCTGGCGATGTGCTTCCATTTCTGATGGTTAGAAGCGTCGCGAGTACACTGGACCATGGTGTCCAGTATCAATTTATCAATGCGTAAAAGTAAGGAAATGCAAAGAACATTAATTAGTGATAAAGTTGTGTCAATCGATGCTCCTAATATAAATGCGAAATCAACTCCTACGTTTTCAAGTCAAAACCGTACCGTAGTCGAGCTAATGAACACCACGTTTTTAAGGCGCGTTCCACGATCAAGCGTTAAGTCATCGGTCTTTTATAAGTTCACAAAGCCTTTTGACTTAGAATAAAAAGACATGGTAACTAATTTGTAATTATTTAACACTAGCTGTGCCCCGCGGTGTTACCCGCAGTAAAACGTAGCCTATGTGTTAATCCAGGGTGTCAGCTAACTCCGTATATTAAAATCGCTTGAGCCGTTTAGACGTGAAGAAGTAACAAACATACACACTCACACAATCACAAACTTTAGTGTGATGTGACTCTAATACGTGTAAGTTATTTTTTTTATCCACAATGAGGAAGCTCTTGGCCTGTATCTCACCTGATGGTAAGTGATGATCAGGCCGAAGGTGAAAGCGAGCTTCACCTGGAATCCTCAACCACAGAGGAACTAGCTATCTTACCTCTAACTGCTTATTTAATTATTTAAAAATACCATTGCACCATTAGCATTTATGTTTTTGACAGAATCTATCTCGTATTTTATAGCGTTTCTTTGGTTCACCAAACCACATAAAATATCCGCATCGTATATCTTCCGATCGAGTAATAAAAGTGAATAAGAAAAATTCCGATGCCCTTTTGTCAGGTGACCCCAATCATTTTGCAATAGTTTCCGAGGGCTCATCCCGAAATTTAATCTCATCCTGTTCTAACGTGATTTATTGGTTTGCGGGCTTCCCTCTTATTTTTTCAAATCTTGCGATTCTCAGAGCCAATGGGTGCGGATGCTGCTCGGTCAACGGACGGAATTCGTTGAGTAGTGTGGTGATAGCGGAGTCGATGGTGTCGATGTATCGATATACATACCTACTATAATATTAGTAACTATTTATTCATGTAAAAATATGACACTAAATTGTGGTCATAAGTATATCAGTTCGGTCTTTCACCATACTCTTAGTTACCTAAGTCTTTTAAATATAAAATGAGAACCACTTCAAATATGTATAAATTGCTCTATAACTAACGAACAAGACGACATCTTTCATCATCATCATCGTCATCAGAATGACATCTTTTTACCCTACCTAATCATACATCAAAGTAGATGAAAGTAAGAACCACGTCAAACTTACAAAGTGAAAACCTGTAATCACAGGTGCGTTTAAAATCATCGTTTTTTTTTTGTTAAAATATCAACGAATTCTCCAAGCAGCATCACTTGCATCAAAGAAAATAAAAATAAACGAGATGATAAATTAGAAATACAACTTGTACAATTTCTAATAAAAAGCGAACATATTTTAATAATCTTAACTTGGTAAATTGGAAACATCTAAAGATTGGCAAAACTGTAAATCAATTCGTTGAAATCAATTTTATTTCGATAGTAAACATTTTTTGTCAAAGGATAATATTATGCTTTGCTGTTTTACATGTTCTGTATAATTAAGAATTTTGTTTACCTTACAAAATCTTTTGATCTCATAAGATCACTAAAACTTTTAATAACAAAATATACAAAAAATAATTTATTGTAAACAGCCACCTGAATTGCAAATAAATAATTAATATTCAACATGATTACCTTCAAAGGAATTAAAAATCAAAACAAATTTGTATTAATTTAAGCACTTAACTTCCTTCAGGAACCTGTCACGACCCTTGATTATGTTTCAAGGAATACCGTGACGAGCATTGTGATTACGTATTACGTTTTTGTACAGCTCACAGCAAATCAGACTACAAAAATTTATTGCAAATTCAACCCTGTTGCAATTGCATAAGATGCTACAGTTTTAGGCTTGATGTGCCGTCGTTACTTGGTGAATTCAATGGGGCCCGTAAGGAATATGAAATTTCATTGCTTCAATTTTCAACTCAAAAACATGTCAGCGGAAAATCAAATTGGCAAATAATTTTCAGTTGAAAATTCATTAGAAATGTGTGTTTTTGTATTATTTTTGTCTTGTCCTTAAAAAAATGCATCGAGTCCTGGCAGGGTCGCCAGATGTAGAAAATAAAATGATATTGACCGCTTTAATCATACGTCCATCGACAAACTCAAAAGAGGTTTTGTACAACGACAGACGTTTTTGTTTTTTATCCTACACATATTAATTTTCACTTGAAATGGTTAATTTTCTGGGTAAAATAATTTTTTTTAAACAAAACTTTATTAATTTTAAACGACTTCATCAAGTTATAACCAAGTTTCCGAGTGCGTGAATTCCTAATTATTATTTCGAACAAATTATTGACTTAACACTTTAATTTGATAACAGAAAATTATACGGCCAATTGAAAAGTCCCCGTTGTTTTGAAGTCCCTAATAGATCACGTCAACACTTTGGTCCTTCGGCGGGTAAACATTATTTGAATAACGATTATTTGCTCGAATTGATGAATGAAAATTGCCTCCGTAAAAAAATAACAGGCTGCATTTGGATGGAAAATTCTTGGTGTCTCTTCTGAGAAAAGTTGACAGGAAATAAAGCGAATTGGCTCATTTATTTGTTTTCTGAGAAATTGACTAAAGGAGAGATAATAATTCGTCTGCATGGCATTTGCAAAAAAATAATTAAATTGTTTTCCCTGTTTTACATTGAATACGTAGGTATGTAATCAAATTGCTAGTCTTTTAAAACAAGTCTGATTTATTTTAAGTCTGAGTCTAACAATTACTTAATTCTGATTATTATATGTATTGTCATGTTTTTTCATGTTTCTCTGTAAACCGTCATCGATTACCTGCTATTAAAACAAGTCAACACGCTTTGTTCTTTCACATAAGATTTTCCAGCGCTGCTGTAGAGAGGAATATTTACCTTAAAAAAAAAGAAACAATAACAACAACAACAAGGTAAAAAGGCTAGAAACAAGAAATATCCCTTTGCTTGTAAAATATTTCAATGGTTTATATCCGATTCTCTGAGCAGGTGTCATCGTAGATCCGAGCTGAGACTGTGGGATGTGCTGCTGTAGCCATTGTATTGCAAGCTTTGTTGGAATCACAAGTAGGGTTACCAACTTTTCTTTCAAAATATCAAGTATATTAGAGGTCGGAGAAGGAAAACAGACAGTATTAAAAAAAAAACAAACAGTATAGCTCTACAACGCGTACTTAAATGTGGTGTTGGGCATTTACTTTTAAAAATATCTATGGATACTAGTGATGCTAGCTGAAAACAGTATTTTGTATACTTTATTTTTGTTCAACAGTAAAAAGTATAATTTAGTGAAAAACAGTATAATACTGTTCAAAACAGTATAGTTGGCAACCCTAATCACAAGGCCAGTTTTAGATGGAAAATGTTACTAAAGTCGACAGGACTCTAGTGTATTATGTTGAAAATTCACAAGATTTCATACTGAATTGTAAACCAATTTACCCCTAAGGTAATTTTTTTTGGTCCCTCAACGAAATTAATCGGAATAAAGTAGGAGACACTAAGAAGAGCTATCTCAAACAATAAAAACAAAACATCTAATAATCACAAAATGGCTGCCCATTTTCTTTTCATCTTAAAGCACCATACCATGACGCAACACGTCACAAGAAAACAAAAGACAAAGGTCAATAACTCCAAAACAAAACAAGAACGAAACAAAAAATCACAGCAACACATACACCGCTCAAGATTACAAATACGGCGGTGGAACCGTTCTCCATTAGTACCGCGGGATATAAAGCGAGGCATTTTTGCACTCCCATTACTGCTCGAGCCCTTAGACGAGCCACGGCAATTAGTTACACGCGATAGCACACATATAAGTTGGGCCATAGCTACAGCGAGTAGCCTAATGATAACGAAAGCCTATGGGATATTCCTGCAGATTATTTAGAGAAGCTGAAAATATCACACATGGAGATTCCATATGTCAAGATTTTATTTGTAATCTTGACACAGAATCGAGCGAGGCATATTTGAACTCCCATTACTGCTCGACCCCTTAGACGACCCACGGCAATTAGATGAGTCGGACTACAGCTGCAGCGAGTCGATAGCTTGTGGAAATTCGCTGGAGTTTAATTGGGAGAGCTGAAAACAGCGATCAGTCATTTAAACACGTGGAGATTCTATCTGACAGATGGGTATTTCTTAAGGCTTCTTCGTCCGTTGTAACGTCTTGTGCGGGTGCATACTCGCGGCGTGCATTCGCCACCAGCCGCGCGTCGTAACTTTATTTGGACTAGTTAGGAGGTGAGTGAACGTCAAAAGACCCTACCCATAGCCCTTGAGCGGCGTGGGGGCTTTCAAGGTCCCATTTTCTGGAACTAGAATTCGCTGCCTGCTGCTGTCTTTCCCGGCCTTTTCAAGGCGAAAGTGAATAGGCACTTACAGAGCAGATATGTAGATCCTATCCTATCCTAGACTGCATCCCACATAACATCAGGTGCGATTGTGGTCAAATATGCCTTGTTATGCATAAAAAAAAATCTTTACTTCCCTATCGAATCAATAATTATAAAATACTTACGTAGAAGTACAATGTTCTAAGCCTCATTATTACCAATTCGCCAGCTTCATGGCCACAGGTTTCCTATCTCGTATACTACACACGCTCGCGCCATATCTCATTACACGTTACCAGATAGATGCTTGACGTCACAGTGCCCGTTAATTTGGCCAACTCTTTAACTTCTTACCGCTATCGTTTGATGGACGAGGGTTCAATGACTCTGGGATTAGGGGTGAAAACTTTATAAAAAGTAAGGTTGACTTACCCGAAAGTCGGCTAAATTTAGCAAACGCCTACGCAAAACTAATTCCCTAGTTCAATAAAACTGTTATACTTTGTGTTGGTACCTTTTTAGAAGGTAGGAAGTAGGTGACTATAACTTCAAAAATTATGAAAATTAGTTGTAAGTTTGTTTTCCCCACATATGCGGATGAGCGGATTTTCGTCAGCTCGACGCAGCGACAGCAGTCGCTAAAACACGCTATAGGTACCGATACCACGTCCGAACGCATGCAATCGCGAAAACACGATGCTGATCGATAGAATCGATAAAACGCACTATCGCCAATGCTTAAAGTAGAATATCTGCTAGGGCACTTAGTACTTATGTCAATGTATGTACCTACCTATTTAAATACTACGAGTGTGCTTGTTCTTATGTATGTAGTAGCAGTTAAAACCCTTAAGTTTCCTTCATTACTGTTGTCTTATAAAAATAATCCATCGATCCCGATGAATTTAATTTATTTTCTCTCAAACCTTATATTGTGCAGAGAAAACAATCAAAAGCGCAAATACCATCCTTTTGACAACACAACCTTATCGTTATAAACAAGTAAATTAAGGGAGAAATAGACGAAACATATTTTTGGCGGGCTTTGTCAGCTGATTCCTTCTACTCAGCCCTTGGAGTATGCCACCACATAACTCATTTTTACTCAAAAGCCAAGCCATTCTCGACTCTACACCATAGAGAATAGAAGTGGCAAATAAAGCAGATGCCCGTTTGCCGCTGCCAAACTTGTGTACGTGACCTTTCTCCGGAAAATCACAATCAAAACCTCTTCTTCGATCTCAATTCGGTGTTGATTTTGTGACATTTTTTTGATGTCGGGATATAGGGAGGCGTTTGTATTAATGTTGTTGTTGGGAAACTTATTTATTTATTTGCGGTTTTTCAGGAACTGTTAAGTGATAAATTGGGGAAAAATAAGGGTCTTTTCTCGTTCTCGAGTGGCGACCATGGGCTGGAAGACTTAGCGTGGGCAAGCCTCCTATTAGGTGGACCGACGATCTGTTAAAGGTTGCGGGAGGAGCCAAGATGCGAGCAGTGCAAGACCGTAACCTTGGGGGCATTTGTCCAGCAGTGGACGTCATTAGGCTAAAACGAACGAACTTCGTTCCACTGCCACTGGATCCTATCAAAATTAAATGAAATGATCGTAAGAATTTCACTTGGGATAATTAACTGCCTTTAATGGGACGTGATGGGACCTTGCTGACTACTACTTGATAACTTAGCTATTGAGTTATTGATCAAAGTGTATTGACCACGACCTTATTTACTAAATTTTGGATAACCTTTGGAAACAAACAATTCTTCAGGATAAACATAAACAAACCTAATGTTAAATTGGTTGGTAGTCAAAACAACGTGTTTCTCATTTAAAATTCAATTTCAACGCCCAAAGAAATAACAAGAATATTGTAAACAGTCGGTAAAGTTGATTACATTCTACAAAAAAGGTAAAAAAAACCTTGAGAATCCAGTCCAGTTAGTTATTGCTAGAACTGCCTAAGGGTTATAATTAAATTAGATATAACATACATGCATAGTATAATGTGGTTTTGGATAAAGGTGTTTTATTTAGTAAAAAAAAAGTTTCATAAAGTGTCTAAGTAGCTCAGACGGAAGAGCAACAGTTTCGCCAGGCAAGGTCGTGGGTTCGATTCCCACCTTGGGCAGTTAGATTTTTTAAAATTATTTTAAAAATTTACATTCAATTCTCAAAGACAATAAAAATAGAACCATAATCCCATTTCTCCTCAACAATACTAATAACGAAGAGAATCGAGAACAAACATAAAAAGATAAATCCGAAAGCGTCCATCATTGTATTGGCACAAAGGAACTCGACAAGATTCGGACTAAACGGATAATAAATAAGCATTGTACAGATCTTTAAACTTATGTAGGGGATCCTAACACCGAATCGGTATTCATGGAGGCCCTTTTCCCTTTTTAGGGGTCAGTAGCTAATAAAAAGGCTTATCATGGGCTATATCTGCCTTCGAGCGATGCTCTTCTTATTTTATAGGTCAAGCTCTTTTTGGGATAATGTTATAATAGTTTGTTGATGCCGTAAACAAACCATTGGAGATCGCTCCTAATTTTATAAAAGCATTGTGTCTCCAAACGCAAAAATATTTGATGTTTTTTAATTTTTTAATATGTATTCATGGGCTTGTAATGGGTGGACGCACCTTTAGTTAAGCTAGAGCAGTCTTTCCCAAAGTGGGCGATAACGCCCCCTTGTGGGCGCTGCAGGCTTAAAGGGGGGCGGTAAGAGACCCAGAAAAAAAATCGAGACGTTGTGTAGAGGCTTGGGAGGCGTAATTTACTAGGAGGACTCTTAGACCCCGACTGAGCACTCGCCACTCGACTCGAAATGGGGGCGCTAAAAAGAATTTATTCTCAAAGTGGGCAGTATGCAAAATAAGTTTGGGAACCGCTGAGCTAGAGCATAAAAGGAAGGTTGAGCTAAGTGAATACAAGACCTTATTATGGTTATGCGCTGGATGCAGATCTGATGAAATGATGATGAGGAGCATAAATCGAATTACATTTGGAATAAACATAATTGAAAACTAGTTACTCTTACTACCAGAAAACGGCTACAAACAAACAAAGGGACCCTATTTTGTACGAGATTGAATTCGCGACCTCTGTAGTAACTGAAATCTCAACCACTGCGGCAGAAAAGTCGTATATCGTTATAACCAACCGCGTGTAAGGCTCCCTTTTTAAGGACGTCGCACATTTATCAACCCGGAAAGGGATCGTAACCGAATCAACTCGAGGCGGTCAGTATTCTTTGTATGAAACTCCATACTGCAACGGACACTTAACGTAACGTAACGTAACGTAAACGCCTCGCCTCGCAATTGACAGCGCGCGAAAGGCGATGTCGTTTGACATCATAAAGGTAGCAGGAAAGCGCTGGACGCAGGCCACTACCAACCGGGCAGCATGGAAAGCATTGGGGGAGGCCTATGTTCAGCAGTGGACGTCCTATGGCTGAGATGATGATGATGATGATGATGAAAGGTTGACAGCTGGCGAAAAGCGATACGGTGTTGATCCCTTTCCGAGATAATCTGCTTTGAGCTTTTTTCTTTTTGCCAAACGGAAACTCAAAGGAACCTCACAACCATTTTTGAATATAAGGAACCTTCATTCCATATTTTTTTCCCTCTTACCCGGTGTTCTCTTTCCTTTTTGAGAGATAACGACGTGATTTCTATCGCTGGCCCGTTCTCAAGCCATTGACATGTAAATTCCCCTTCAAGGAAGCATTTGGGGTCTGATTCAGTCATATTTTGGGAGAAGGTCGTTCTTCATGTTTTTTGCATTTATTTTGCTCGTATTTTTATACCGAAATAAACATTTTTGTTGTAAAATCGTACTTATTACGACTCCATAAGATTATTCAGTGTTTAAGTTATTATACCTTAGTTTAAACAAACATCAGCACATCAATCTAAACACAGTGACATCTTAGGCTGAGTTGCACCACCTAACTTTGACCGTAACTATAACCGGTGTATTTTGTATGGAGTTTGGCAGATTTTTGACGTTTGTCAAATTTAAAGTAAGATGGTGCCCGTGCAACCCAGTCTTAATGTAGTTGTGGTTGCGTGTGTAAGTGTTTCGCAACAAAAATGTGTAGTGTTATGTGTTTTCGACTGCACATCGTGATATCAATAGACATTAAGTTGAATATAATATTACAAACTGTATGTAGGTACTTGTATATCAAATATACAGCGGAAAAATAGACCGGATGTATGTGCCAGTTCGTGCGTGCTTTGCTTCCGGCTTGCGCGTTCATATCACAAAATGGCATCTAGCCAGATATTCGGTCTAAGACGTTCCTAAATATAAACGAAAGTAAAAAATCCTACGTTGTGAACCATTCATTCACAAATACCTACTTAATAGTCATTAAGTAGGTAAGGCTTTTTAAACCGTCAGCTTACTTTTATCATAGATAATATAATACTAGCTTTTATCACAATTTTCTTCCGCCTCTATTTATGCCCCACAGACATTGAAGAGGGAAATAAACAATATTATCTTATATTGAAGCCCTCAACTCGCTTCCTTCTAATGTGAAGTACGACAAATATTGGTCACAAATATTAACTTTCTGACACTAGTATGGATATCGCATATTTTGTAAGGAAAATACCGATGATGAACAATCAGAAAAAATACCTTATTCATATACGGGTGATGTACGGGACCCCTCGATCCCACCGCTACAACTCCTGTGTAGCCAATTAGTTAATTAATTAATTAATTAATTAATTAATTAATTAATTAATTAATTAACGATGTACCTAACTAAACTATAACTTTCTATCTATAAAAAGAAGCCTCCTCTCCTTAGATTTTAAGTTTGCAGCGCCCAACAGGGTCCTTAATGATCTCCAAATATATGTAACACCTAAATGTACTTAAGGAAGCAATAAACATATTGAGTATTGAGTATTGAGTATTGAGCCAGGATCTACAGCTTGACCGCCAATAAAAACCCAACCAGTGAAAGTCAAGTTTGTCCCGGGGGAAAGTTAAATTGAAGAACATAGGAGGAGTTTGAAGTACATAGTATACAGGTGATGTAGGAATTAGTGTTTTGTTAAAATACGGGTTCCTTAAAACATCATTTGATGTATTCGTTCCAGCCAAATGACGTACACTGCTGCACAAAGGCCTCCCTCAAGGATTTCCATAACAACCCGCATCCAGGTACTTCCCGGATCTTCAGCAGATCGTCAGTCCACCTAGTGGGGGGCCTGCCCACACTACGACTTCCTGATGAGGACTGAGGACATAATTGATATTACACAAATTGATAAGTATAGTCAACGTCACATCTGACTTGGTTATCCGTTGTCTAGTACCCGTAGTACAAGCTTTGCTTAGAAGACTAGAACTTTGCACTAGAAGCGTAGTGTAAAATGTGCAAAGATATTTAAATTTAAAATAATAAAAAATATTTGTTACAATATCGCTCTTATTGCAATCACCTAAGATTCTCCTGTGTTAAGCCTGATGTATGTATGTCTGTACATTGGATTTTCGCTTTTGATAAATTGATACGGGATAAAACCTTTGAATCATTTCAATACCCCGAGGCGTAATTGTGTCAGCGACAATTCTGTTTTTAACAATATTAAAAATTAAGCCGATTGTGTACTGTCGATGTGAATTTTGCAATGCGATTTTTTTTGATAAGCCATCTGTATGCTTTAAATTTTACAAGATGCTTAACTTTCAGATCAATGCCCACAATGCGAACAGAACTGCTACTTATTAATACATATTTATCAATCAATAGCAACTGATAAAATTAAATATTACTGATATTCAGTACTTACCCAAAAGTTAGTGATTCATCTTTTACATGACCCAGTATGCTTATTATATTTCTCTCATTATTCATCTTCTATAAAAACGTATTTTACAATATCTTTTAACTTCTTAGTTGATTTGCACCAAATTTGTAAAATTCCATACAAAATCAAAATCAAAAATAGTTATCGTTAAAGTTAGGTTACCATCTTATTTAGATTATAACCATAATCGGTGTTTTTTATGGAGTTTGATAGACTTTTGACGTTTATGAAAATAAAAGTAAGATGGTGCTTGTTAAAAGCTTGTAACCTTCAACCCACTTTTTTAGAAAGTCAAACACGAACGACTGAGATAATATAAGGTAATTCGATTCAAAAGCCTACACGTTTTAATCCGGCTTACAATTACAGAGTTAATAACATTATATGCAAATCCGCTTAGTGCCGACGATCTGTTTCCATACAATATGAAATTGTCAGTTTCTTAAGTTGAGTACGGGTTCCCAGGATAAAATAATCAATAAGAACATCTGTACTAATATTATAAAGCTGAAGAGTTTGTTTGCTTAAACGCGCTAATCTCAGAAACTACTGGTCAGATTTGAAAAACATTTTTGAGTGGGATAGCCAGGATAGCTGGTTTATCGAGGAAGGTTTTAAGCTTTACATATAACTTTACGCTACAGCCAATAGGGGCAGAGAAAAATGTTGCAACAACGGGAAATATTATTCAAACTAATTTCAAGCTTACGAAGTCGCGGGCACAGCTAAGGTGCACGACTTTCTCTGATTTCCTTGGTTTGTTTTAGCCGAAAGAGGTCAATCGTCGAATCTAACTCGGCTGGGCAGCGTTTGGGAAGCTTCGCGATATTCTCACGTCCGAAATACCGCAGTGTCTCAAGACAAAAGTCTTTGACCAGTGTGTGTTGCCAGTGATGGTATACGGATCTTACTGGTAGACGTGGTCGCTTACTATGGGCCTCATAAGAAGGCTCAAGGTGACCCAAAGGGCGATGGAGCGTGCTATGCTCGGAGTTTCCCCACGTGATCGAATCAGAAATGAAGAGATCGTAGGAGAACCAAAGTGACTGACATAGCTCGCAGAATCGCTAAAATCAAGTGACAGTGGGCGGGGCACATTGCTCGTAGAGCTGATGGCCGCTGGGGTAGGAATGTTCTTTAGTGGCGTCTTCCGGCTCGTGGTTCTCTCTGATTTTCCAAAGGTAAATGAGGAATTTGACCTACACTCCCTACACTGTCCAGACAGATTAGGGAGTCATTTAAGCCATCAAGTAACTCACAAGCCTGTTCTCTACCTACTACCAAAAGTTATTTTTTCCTGGTAAAAAACACGCATTCCGTAAATACGTTGAAGAAAGTATTGTAATAAAAGCAACATTTTAGCGTGTTGGTAACGAGCAAAAGTTTTGAGCAAATTAACGTCTGTGGGGAAAATTCTCAATATCTTTGGCAGTAGTTAATAAACATTGTGACAAACTTTTGCTGAATAAAATTATTCATTTTGATGTAAAGGTGCGGTCTCACTGAGCAGTTTTTGTATCGTACAGTCATAATGTATCGATAAATAGGCCTATAAAAATATACATATTAAAAAAGAATGCACTCAACTTAGGTATAATAATATGATATTATTATACCTAAGTTGAGTGCATTCTTTTTTCTCATGAAATTAAAACCTAAGTTGTGCCGTTCTTAGTATTTTTTTTGCATGTTATGTCTACAATAACATTATTTTATTGTTACAGTAGGTACATATGTAGCGTTTAGGCGTAATTTACATCACACATTCTAAAATCGTTGACGTTCTTGTCTTTTCTATAACAATAACCAAAGCAATTTTCAAAATAGAATCTTATTAAACGTTAATGTGTACGAAAACGCACCTTAAGCTGAAAATGAATGATAAAAAGGAAGATCAAATGAAGCTGAAAGAATACAAAAGATGCATTAGGAAATTGGTTTCGTTTGTTCCCATTGTTTATGTCCATTGAACATGTCAAGGAATTAATGAAAGAACGTTATTTGTTTTTATTGGCGAAATAAACGGCGGATAAATATACAATTGATGTCGACACATTGATGCCATACAAAAGCGAGGTTAACCTACTTATCTACTTCTACTAACGTTATGAAAGTTTGTGAGGAAGGCTGTATGGAAAGTTATGTGTTACCTACTCTTTCACGCCTAAACAATTGAGGCAATGAGGGCTATTATTGTTGTTACACTAAACAGTTGGCACCTCTAGCGATTGTTATAACCCTACTCTACAGTAGCGCCATCCCGGTGAGAGCAATGTACGTTAATCCTCCTACAGCAGGGTACTCATCTAGCCGTGTAGCATGTAATGTATCAGATACTGTATCAAGTGAGTACATAGGCACGAGCCCGCTGCGAGCTGCTCGCGCGTGGTTCGCAGGGAGATCGTAGCGACCCGCCGAGTGGCGGTATCACTGCGAGCACAAAGGCGGCTCGCAGTAGGATACAGGAGCTCGCAACCAGATACGCGATGACCGTGGACGAGCCTTACTCACTTGAAGGTTGGATACGTTACCTTGCCTACCGCTTCAGAGCTCAACTGTTGGCGCCACTGTCTTCGCCACTAGTAAGAGACAATGACTTTATTATGACGCCAACTGGTGAGCACTAAAATGATAGTTCTTATTGCTGATGGTGATGTTCTACGTTCTTGACTCATAAGGCTTACGGAGGATACCTTCAAGTCCTTAGTGGGTAGAGCTTTTCCTTCTGGCAGGGAGAGCCCCACATAATCCACTTGCTTTATACATTTTCCTGACCTTTCATATATTTGGATGATCTAGGGAAAAATATTGTGTAGATCTAAAAATCGATAGATCGTAAATCCCAACTATAATAATATTATAAATGCGAAAGTAACTCTGTCTGTCTGTCTGTCTGTTACGCTTTCCCGCTTAAACCTCGCAAACCGATTTTGATGAAATTTGGCATAGAGATAGTTTGAGTCCCGGGAAAGAACATAGGATAGTTTTTATCCCGGTTTTTGAAACAGGGACGCGCGCGATAAAGTTTTTCTGTGACAGACAAAATTCCACGCGGGTGAAGCCGCGGGCGGAAAGCTAGTATCGTTATAAAATATGCGTGCAGTAAAAATACTTAATAAGATCTAAACTCCAAAAAAGCTAGTTGTAAGCATACTTCATCTATATCTTCTTTTAGTTTTACAGAACTTTAGCCAGAAGTATCTTATCTTATTTAAGGCCGCGCATGAGCGCAGAGCACGTCGACCCATTAGGTCATTTTTTCTCTTTACCTTTATTCCCCCTTATCCGCAAAAATTCTAATCATATAGAGAATCAAGTGCTTGAGTGAGAGGGACATTATAATCTTTTGGTGTTGGAAGTATACTTTAAGGGTAGAACTTCAGTTACCGCTTACAGCCAAACAAAGCATAATGTATTCAGCAACTGTTACTGAGACCCTTATCTTATTAACCTCCGATAAGAAAGAATAAGGCCAGGCTATCGCTTGATAAACAAACTTAATATTTAAATACTTGTTAGTAAAGCCGCATATTGGCCTACAACGAGGCGGGAACTTTTCTAATTTTGTGCCGTGGAACTTACTGTCCAGTGGTGGCTGTTTGGTTATCGATAAATGTAGTTGTCTCTATTACTGCTCTAAAAAGGAGGATTCAAACTTATTGAAAAAGGGTGCGGCAAAGTCGCCTAAATTATGATATATGTATACGACATAGACAGTTTCAACAGCCACAGTCTTTAGCATGATTTGCTGTTGTCCATACAAATTTTTTAACTAACGGATCATTGTAAAAATATTTTGCCAATACATAACTAATAAATCAAGGTATTCTTATTAAGTTTAAATGTCGTTTTATTAATAAATTGAAAAAGAGAAAAATTTATAAAAAGATTTGGAGATCATACTTGGAACAATGATGACATCATTATGACTATAATGGCGTCTTTAACTAGTCTGATGGAATCTAAAAGGTGTTCATAATTTAGCCAAAATTTGTTTTTTTGTTTTTTTTTTTCTGTAACTATCCGGGCTTGCTCAGACAATATGCCATATTCCAAAGGTCTTGGGTTGAAGCGGGCCTTGGGCATTATGAAAACTCTTTTATTACAATGAAGCTTTGAAAACTTTTATCTAACCATTCACAAAACAACGTTTTACGTAATATTTTAAGCACACATTTTTGTTTGTAGATAATAGATCTATCGTTTTAGACAATCGATATTTCGCCAGCACTACGACTGGGTCATTCGGTGTATTAAATAAACAACGTGCAGAGTTTCTTTTGGATGTTTGCAGCCCTTAAAACAATCTTTTTAACGTTGAATGGAGTTTGTTTGTTCTTTCCATTGTTTGGCGGGAACATGTTCTACTGGTAGTACAGCAAAATAGCCTGTTTTGGGTAATGATGTTTTCTATAAAACGCTTAGCGTTTGATATTAAGAAAGTTTGAAAAGAGACCCCAATATTACGGTTAAGTCAGTAAATTTTCTAGCAGATTGTAAGTAAAGTAATTTTAAAAAGAACAGTCATTTTTCTAGTAGCAATGCAATTAAGGTTTATTTTCTAAGAGTGGATTTCACCAAATAAGGGTAAATATTAATCTCGGAATAAATCGTCAGTTTTGACATATTTCCCATACTGAAACTGTCAATATGCCAGTTATAGCAGGAGTTATTCTCGGATAAAAGTTTGGTCGAATCTCTTTTCCTCTATAGTTAACAGTTCTTGTCTTACGCTTAAATATTGACTAGTTTCTACTTTATTAACTCTATTTTACTTTAGTGGACCGTTAAATGTACTTGAAACTTAAAACCACTGTAATTGTTGTGTCATCATCATCATCATCATTTCAGCCACAGGACGTCCACTGCTGAACATAGGCCTCCCCCAATGACTTCCACATCGCACTCAATTGTTGTGTATTTTACATCATTTCTGAAGTACCTACTTACCTTTCGGTGAATAGCTAGGTACATTCCAAGGGGCGATATGCTTGAATTTTAGAAATTATTTACTTTATAGTCCAAAATTAAACATATCATCTACGACGTTTATTTGTATGACCATTTTTGTTTCAGATTTCCATAAAATAGAAAGAAAGCTGTTTAGTTCAGAAATTCGTTGAATAGCATCATAACATCCCAATTATTAAAAAAAGAACAACTGAACAAATAAAAAGCGTAGTCGCGGCGTCGCGACATCCTCAACATGGAATGATTCTCAAGTTCCTCATTAGAAGTTGGTACAAATGTTGGAACTTGTTCCGCCGAGTTGGAGCCAACCAAACCAGCTGCATTTGTAATGCTTTGTGAAGTTGCCCATCTTTTGTTGTTTGAGTTTGCTGTGTGATATGCTAAGGTTTTAATAATTATAGTGATTCTAGTACAAAAAAGAATGCAACATAGTGCCTACTTACATATTTTTGTTCGATAAACGCGGTCACGTCAAAACCAGAGTTCCAAATTTTTCACAAGCCTATGTAATAATTCCCAAGAACGCAAAGAAACATAAAGGCATTATTATCACATTACACCTTCTCAACCTCAAACAAAAGAATTTGTAAATTAATATATTTTTTGTAACTTTTACTCAAAACTTAACGCAGTTTCATGTAAAGGCAAGCCTCAGTAGCTTTAGAGTAATTTTACAGGCATACTCTACCAAAAATATTTCACTCTAATTAACTAAATGTTTCGAGAAGTTGCCGCCAACTGATTCGCTGCATTTGTTTGGTGTTGCAACGCGAACTTTTCGGCGAAGTTTGCCAACTTCCAGTTATCACTTAAGGTTTGTTGGCGGTAGGTAATTGAATACATTTTCTGCGGGTAGCTTAATGAATGTATATTTGAGGTTGGTAACTGTTAAGTTTTAATTTGACCTAATTGTTAGCCGTCATTTTTTTTCTTGGAACTTAAAGATATCATTTGGTTGGAGAATCTATAATAAGGATAGGGATAATAGATAATCTCTAATACACGCACTGAGCCCTAGAGCTCTATATACTCCCACTGCAAACCTCTGCTAGATAATAGGCTCCAACAGTATACCTAACAGAGCCCTATCCTTTTTAGTATGAACATTTCAGAACACAGAAGCCAGGCTTTCAAAAACACATAGTGCAAACCTTCTAGTGATATTAAGTCAGTCAGAACAATGGTGTTTGTTTACCAGACCAGAATCGTAGACTTAGGTATTGTATATAGGCTCGCCGTTACTATTCCCAATCTCCATATACATAACTAGCAGTGCCCGCGACTTCATACGCGTGAAAACCCTTTTTCGCAAGATTTTTCATTTTTGCTCTGCACCTAATACTCGTAGCGTGATGATATATGTATAGCCTAGCCTTCCTCGATAAACGATAAATGGGCTTTCTAACACTGAAAGAATTTTTCAAATCGGACCACTAGTTCCTGAGATTAGCGCGTTCAAGTAAACAAACAAACAAACTCTTCAGCTTTATAATATTAGTATAAGTATATTATGTATGTTAACAACACTGTATGTAGCAGAATATCCACCTACAAACCAAAGCTAAATGCGGATTAACATTGTCATCGAAGTTTCTATGTGACTATGGTTTTTTTCTGTTTCTATTATGACTATTCCCACCTCTCGTTCCCGCCGCTGTAACTCCTGTATAGCCAGGATCGACAGCATGATCGCCAATAAAAACCCAACCAGTGAAGGTCAAGTTTGTTTCTTTGTGTTTGTAGTGATTTGTTCGCAAAGTAAAATAATTATTGTGAAATCAAAAATATTTATATGCTTTTACATGGTTTTACAAGATATTATTATTAAAATAAATTGGCATGTCCACATGTTGACTTAATTAGTCATGCAAATATACCTACTTGTTACTAACACAGCAATCTCTTTTTCAGTCAATAGGCTAGTTGCCTAAAAAAAATTTTTTAGTCCGTAATGTTTAATATCAAAAAATATTGGACTTTTATTTGTCAATCTAACAAATAATTACATAGTTATGGTGCGTTGAAGTTGCGCACGACGTCACAACGTGTGGCATTTTTAAGCAAGCGTTGACGTCACGGGCCTCTTCTTATGAACTTTGGGGCGCTTTATCTCTTTAAATTTTCATTAGTTTGAAAAAGTGAAAAATACGTGTAGAGTATTTTTTGATAAGTTAACTGACGGACTAATTAAAACTCTTGCTTTTTGACCCAGGCAACATCCCCATTTTTATCTTAAGCCTAAACACTGTAAATAAAATTACCAGTGTAGGTAAGTAGGATCTACACAAATTAATACAAAATACAAGTAGGTACCTACTTTCGCGGCCTATAAATTACACATCAATATTATGGTTTCATCTTGTGTATCTTGTTGATTTCATAAAAACATGATCGGAATCCTCAAAGGATTACAAAAATACGATAAGGAATATTTTTTGGATTTGCCTTTTCGCTGTGATTTCATTTCAGACACTCCATCTTTTTCTCCGTTGATGATATTGGAGCAACGATTTGTTTGTATTTGTTTTGTATTTTACTGGACTCGAGAAAAGATTGTGTCTTTGAATTTAAATATTTAGTAATTTTGAGTGTTATTAGGAAAGTTCGGTTTCAAAGTTAGAATCTTATACCATTAGATCTTGAAAAATACTCTTTATAAAGGACAATGTTCGTTCTGCATACATTGTTCGCCTAAAGAACCAACAATTTTGACATATTACTACCCGAAAGCGAAATAATACGATTCTGTGTGTAAGAACAATGATTCCTGATGGACACTTGCCATAAAATTAATGATTAAGAATATTAAATCACAGCGATTTCATAATATGTCGTTTATGACAACATGGCGTCTAATGTACCTATTGTGTGAATGTATGAACACCGATTCGCGAAAAATGTTTTGTATTGTCGTCACGCCGAGTCGCAGCCAAATAGTATAAAATAATAGAACAAGTTTTAGAAATAGAACTCGGCATTCCACTTTTACAATATGCCCACATATTGCACGTAAATAAACAACATGAATCGTAGGTTGTTTCCACCCTTGTCATCTGACACATGAAATAAACTCCTATTGTATTATAGATATCGAAGCCGAATCGTATATAATAATAGAATGGGTTTTGGAGATCACTCGGGGTTCCACTTTTATAAAATACCTACATATTACATAAAAATACCACGAATCATGAGTTTTCTTTTCACCATTTACATCTGACACGAGATAACAAACTCCTATCTCCATGACTACCATCGTAGTCTATGCCAAAGACTACAATATTTTAAGCAAGAAGTTTCAAACCTTAGCGGCTACGGTAACCCCTGGGCTTGATCCAACTTTGCAGGCTAGAACTAACTTGATCAATTGAAAAAGAAACTAGGTATGCTTCCGTGCTGCTGAAAGCACATCAAGCCGATCGCGATGTTCTTATGCTTCAACCACACCAACGCGTGCAGATCGCTATCACAGCGCGATCACGGCGGCGGTCATAAGGCCAATGACAGGTCGCGCGGACTGTCATGTCATGGGTCGCGCGACCTGTCATTGGCCTATGATCGCGCCGGCGATGGCGATATGCGCGCGTTGGTGTGGTTGAAGGTTTAATGAGTGAGATCCATAACCTCGCGATAATAGGAATGTTACGTAGTTAATACTCGTTATTTATGATTAACGTGAACATTTTAGCTTAAAGAAAACATGTTAAGTTGACAAAACATAATTTTAAATACCTGTACGTACAACTCAAATTTATATCCAAGTACTTAGTTCAAAGTCAAACTGATACTATCGTCTTCCATCTAAGTCCTACATGCGATATGGCAGAGTTCCCAGGGTATGCATTTGTAGAAATCTGTAATTTATGTATGAGATCTGGACTGGACCGGGCTGGACTAACGCCAATGGTATACATATACATAACACACACATACATAACCGGCTTTATCTGAAAGTAAAAATAGCTTTTAATTTTGCCAAAACAATTTTTGAAGAAATTCGTTTGAGCGTTAAATTTTATGTTGCTGTGTTGTTGTTTTGATTTCAAATTGAGTTGACGCGTTTTTAGATTAAGCTGCGGTATTGTATATACAGGGTAACTTTGAAATCGTTGGTGTCCTTTTAAAATAAGACTCTACTCATGATACATAGTACATTCCCCAAATATGAGACAAATCCAATGAGTTAAAACTATTTCAATATTTAAAACTAGCTGACCCGGCGAACTTCGTACCGCCTTAGCGTAGAGATTTTCTTAATATTTTTTTCCGTAAGAACCATCCTTGGACTTCCACAAACATTAAAAAAACGAATTATCGAAATCGGTTCAGCCGTTCACACGTGATGCCGTGACAACGCGAAACGGGTTTCATTTTTATATATATGTATAGATCTTGTACAGATGACAGTACATCAAGCTTAATAAATACTGTGGCAACTTATTTTGATATATTACTTAAGTGTTATTTAAGATGTGCTGTTGCTGTACAATAGATTTATACTCTTTATAAGAGCACACTAATACAAATACATAGTAAAATAATGACAAAAAATCTGATTAGATTTGTCTCATATTGGGTAAAGCACGATATGTATCATGTTAAGTTTTATATTAAAAGGATTCCAAAAATTTCAAAGTCAACCTGCGTTGAGATGACAGCGCGAAAATCGTCGGCATCCACTAATTATGACCCTTATGTACCACTATATTGACAAAGTTCTCCGTCTTCGTACGCGATATTGGAAATTTGGCATCTACCATCGGCTGATCTGACATTAGGCGTAGTCTGGCTTTGTTATTCAATTTTCAACTGTATTACCTTGACAATCAGTTCAAAATTGATTACTAGAAAATTATTTGACAGACGATTTCTACTCTCGACAAATGCATTTGAATTAGCCCACTGTATAGACAGTGCCACATAATTGTTATTGTCTTTTATGCTATAATAGAGCAAAAGTTGTATAACGCAGACATGTTGTTATGAGTCAAACAGTAGTTATGTGGGTCGTACTTATTTTATTCTATCTACTGAACATGGACAGTACACCTTTTTCAGCCACCCGAAAAGGTTATCCTATTAATATTTCTTCGTTAATCCAAAAAATCATTTGTATTTTCTGTATAAACTGTGCATTTTGAAACGAATAAATTATTTTTCTTTCTTTCTAAAAAGCTTAATATTTCCTTTAAAGATTATGTAACGAAATTGCTTGGTTATCATCATAAAAATTGCAATACTATTTGAAAGATCAGCACCCGTATTTAAAAACGATGCTTACTTAAGTGAAGCAGCAAATCGTTCAATAGAGCTCTGTGATTGGTTCGTTTGTGACACGAGTCCACGCACACTGTGAGACCTCATAGTAATGTGTGAATATGTGCATAATAGTTTTTATTACGTTGGTTTGACGTCTTCCCATAATTATGTTGATGGAATTCTCATCCTTCATTAGAACCAGTCCGCTCTTGTATTCCGACCGCGTTTTATCGAGAGCAGTTATCATACGCAATCTATACTAATACTCTAAATGCGAAAGTAACTCTGTCTGTCTGTCTTGCTTTCACGCCTAAACCACTGGACCGATTTTGATGAAATTTGGCATAGAGATAGTTTGAGTCCCGGGAAAGGACATAGGATAGTTTTTATCCCGGTTTTTGAAACAGGGACGCGCGCGATAAAGATTTTCTGTGACAGACAAAATTCCAGGCGGGCGAAGCCGCGGGCCGGGCGGAAAGCTAGTACCCCATATAAACTCATGCGTAAACATATATTAATATTATATGTCAGCCGTAACATGGTTGCCGTAATAACGTAAGTAGAAATAAGCAATACAGCGAAAACAGAGATAATCAGGATCAGAGGTTGAAGGCCGTATTACGAAGTGACACTCGAGTAAATTAATCTACATATACTCAAGAACAGATTTATGACGTGTGGTTGAGTTTGAATCTAGCTTTAAACTTTTAATTTGAGCCGAAATGTTTTACTATAGAATTTAATATACTACCTAATGAAATCCATGTTTTTGGATTTTAGCTTTAGACATTCATCATCATCATCATCTCAGCCATAGGACGTCCACTGCTGAACATAGGCCTCCCCAATGCTTTCCATGATGCCCGCTGGTAGCGGCATAACTTATTAAAACTATACTTATCTTATTTTTTCAGTAACTAAAACTTGACAGCCAAAACCCAATCAGTAAAGGCTGTCATCAATAATGCTGTCCTTGGACCAGGAAAGAAGTTAATCGGAAGAAAATAGAAGGATTTCCAAATATACGAGATACGAGTACCTACTATTGAAAGAGAGAAAAGATATTAGATATAATATTATAAGTTGAGGTTAACAAATAATATTAGGTATGAGTTTTAGAATAGTGATCAAAAAGCACTAGGCATAACTGTCTCTCTAACACTATTATAAACCTTTAATAAACAGTATTTCAACCATCAGTCCATCGTATTATTAAAGCGTTATAATTTATTTTCGCAAAAATCACGGACAGATTTACAAAATTCCACCAATCAGACAAAAAGCTCTCAATTTTCCGGGAAAATGTATTAAAACGTGTCCCCTGAGCCGCTTCTGGTATGGAAATTATTTTGTTAAAATGACTCCGCATTTTCACTGCAGCGCATTCCAGGAATTAACCAAATTAATAAGCCATATGACTATTAATAATTAATATGACTTTCATATAAATGTCCAACAAGTCAATTTGATGAGCATTTTGGAGATTTTATTCTTTTAGAACAATTGATTGTATGCGGTTTCCATTTAAACTCATAATCGAAAGAAAGAAACCCTATTCGCTTTTTACTAAAATAGTGCCACGGATTAAAGGACAGAGTGAAATAAGCATTTATTGGTCAGGTATGTACCATAATAGGCTGCATGGCATAGACACTTAACACTGGGTGTGATCACTGTCAGATACCTGTCTTATGAATGGCAATCACTCAGCATGCCATCCAAGAAAAGCTTAACACTAGAAGTGCCGAAGATTGCGACCCCCCTAAAAGCGCCGCTGGGTCAATTTTGTCCCAGCATATCTTTTGTAACATTTTTTAGTTTCAGGCATGAATATTATGGTTAAAACTATTTGTAGTATCCTTAAAAAAAGGTTTATCTATGTAGTTAAATCAATATGTACTTATTTCTTTAAAAATACAAATGTATTCAATTTTAATTTTGAATTATTAAAAGTCAGATATTTTTGGTTTCATTTAAAATAGTCACATATTACGTGGTGTTATACTGTATTAAAATAATGAAATTACTACTTTAACTAGTCATTATTATTTTTAAAGGAAAAATTAATATCTTACAAATAGTGCACATTTTGCACAAAGTATTTTTGTATGGTTTTTTGTCTCTATGGTGTACTATGTGTTTAGAAATTTCTATAGGTATGGTTATTTTTATGTTATCTGTACACAAACAATGAAGTTTTTTACCAACTACAATGAAAAGTATGTACGTTTAATCTTCAAAATTTTATAAGTCACACATTTTAAAAATGTATCAAATCATACAATGTATGAACTGGCTTATTTCTAGAAGCTATCTTTCTCCTATTATTATAAATGTTAAGGTTAATAAATATTGATGAATTAAAGGATGGATGGACTGATGAATGGATAGGAAGGATGAATGGGTGGATATATGCCTGGAACTTGAACTAAGTGAGTATGGATTCATGGTTAGATCGATGGATGTTTTTTCACTCTTTTACGCAAAAAATACTAAGCCGATCTTAATAAAACTTTGCAGTTTTATTGTTAATACTTCAGAATAACATAGTATAGGCTATATTTTAGAATAATAATCAGTTATTTGATCAAAAAGCAACGATAAGTGTCAAGAAATTAGGTCTTTCTATGAGAAACTTAATTTCTCTCGGGTGAAGTCACAGGCAAAAACTAGTACAATATATTTACATTTCTGCATTGTCACGAGTCATCTAAACTCTCCCCACCTCTCCACTTTCGTATCTCCTCGAAAAAAGGACTCTACATCGAATTATTGTGGCAAATACCAGGGTGGGACAAAATTGACCCAGTGGCGCTTCTAGGTAAAACCGATATTTAAAAATTTTCTATTAATGTTATATTATCAAAAACATTAAAAAATGATAATATTCAATAAATTACTAAAAGTCAAAAAGTTTCATGGACTTTCGTTGAAAAATAAAAAAGTTAGAGACGATCAAACTCGCGAGTGGGACAAAAATGGGACGGCGGCCTTTCTAGTGTTAATGGCTGAGTTGCACCACCTAACTTTAACGGTAACTATCGATAAATAATTGATGCTTTTTGTATGAAGTTTGACAGATTTTTGCCGTTTGTCAAAGTTAAATTAAGATGGTGCAACCCAGCCTTAGTTTCCACTTATTTTATAGTTCTTTAAATTATTTTTATAAACGCTCATTTATAAGGCAAGGAATATCTTGTACCCTGTCGTGTTTATGAATAATGCTCGTATGTCTTACCCTACATTACGCGTATAAGTTTGTAGTCAAGGCTTCAAAGATGTGCTGACCCGAGCTAAGAGCTTTTAAGCTCAACGGTGTTAGTGAGGTACACCGTTAGTATTTCGGTAATAATTTTGTTGTAGGTACATAATAACGTACTCAGATTTTTATTAGTACTTGTAAACACAGCTATAAGTAAATTGTGTTTTGTCAGCAATGACTAGCATAGCTGACAACTATGTATGGACCAGCAAACACACAAGTATGACTTATAAATTTTAATGATAAACTTCTCCGTTTTATGGAAATACTTAGTGTTGTGCCAAACTCATTCTTACAATGAAATAAAACCATGACGTGACAAACCCTTAGTTACACGATAGTTCAAACTTACTGAAGAAAATATTGTCCGAAGGTTTAAAGAGACTTTTATATTCTGTAACTTATGTCTTCGCCCATCACTACCTCACATCACTTATCTTGCAGACTGCTTAACATGAATACAAGTATTTAAATAGTACTTTTTGGCAACTCACAACCATTTTAGAAACTGGATGAAACTAGCGGGTGATCTTGCTTGATAGGATTAAGGGAGGTTTACGCCAATATTTTTTTACTATCTTTTTGTTTTCGGCGATTTTGTTTTAATCACAAAAATGCTATTAAACTCTCTCTGACTCTCTTTTTATTTTCAACCGACTTCAAAAAAAGGAGGAGGTTCTCAATTCGACCCGTATGTTTTTTTTTTTCTTTCTATGTTTGTTACGCGATAACTCCGCCAATTATGAACCGATTTGAACAAATCTTTTTTCAGCGTATAGGTAATACCTCAAGGGTGGTCCCATTTAAATTTAATAATAAAAAAAACAAGGGTGGAAAATTGGGGATGAACTTTTTTATAATATAGGTACATTAAGAATATGGTCTCAATGTACTGCCTACCTTCAGTGGTAACATCAAGGTAATAATTAGTTAACTAAAAAGCAAGAAATAAGTTAAATTTTATAAAAAAAAAAACCGACTCCAAAAAACCTACACTAAAAAGTAGAATAATAATTACTAATTACCTACTTGTTTATTAGGACGAATTATTAATATTTATGTAGGTATACCATGATTGATACTTTTGGAGTCGGTGCAGGCAAACTTTACATGTTTCATAATCTTGGCACCGACTCCAAAAGTATCAATCATGGTATACCTACATAAATATTAATAATTCGTCCTAATAAACAAGTAGGTAATTAGTAATTATTATTCTACTTTTTAGTGTAGGTTTTTTGGAGTCGGTTTTATTTTTTTTTATAAAATTTATTATAATCACACTTATGATGAAACAATATGTACTAATATCAGAATCACCAGGCTAGTTCGATTCCAGTCTACGGCAAGATTATTGTGGTGAACCCTCTCCAGCAGACTCCAGCAATTTAGCTTTATTGGTACTTTTGGGGTAGTTATCAGAAAACAACAACAGATTTAAAGAAAGATAAGGAATATATCTTAGGACAATGCAATTGATTCAGTTCAGCGATGTCATCAAGAACATTAAATAAGAAATATGAAATCAACACTAACTGAAGTCTGTAAAAGTCTGCAAACTTCGGAAATAGTCTTACGTACTTAATGTACAAATAAAACAAGCCCCACGTGATAACGGGCCAGACAAATTTATCGATGTACAATGTACATTCAGCATCTGAAACACTTTGGTCAGATGAGTCTTATGCTTTCAGGAATAAGGCCCAAAAGTAAAATGTGCGTGTTGACAACTGTTGCTGACTGTACGATAAACTTTTCAGACTGCATTCTGGGGAGAACTATTTCAAAAAGAACGACTGTAATTTTAGTTTCGATTTAAATTTATATTTTATTCAGCGAATTTAAAAGTTTTCAGTAAAATTGTATTTTTACTACGTTCAGTTTTTATTATATTTCAAAATAATGCGAGTCTAAAAAAAGCATAAAATTTAAAATATTTTCTTCTTCCCCTCTTTTCTGTAGTTTATCTTTCTTTAGTGCCTTTAAGTTCGTTTCAAAAATAAAATTTTTATAATGTAGTCAATCACTACAANCTTTTATTTATATATTTATTTATTTAAAAGTTGCGCGAAATTAATCTTTATCTACTTCAGAAATGCTCTCACAAAATTGTGTATAATACAAGTTAATTCGAATAAACCCAACAGTTAATAAACTCAAAACCTCTGTACATATAAATCACCAGCTTACTCCGAATTAATTGCTTAGGCTGTGAGACTCGCATAATTATGAATAAATATTATGCGAAAAGGAAATCTTTAAAGAAATACGATATCAACCATTTTGGTAGAATATTTTTACTGACATACTTATTTGGTAAGAACTTAATTAACTTAGTATAAGAGGATGATAACTAAGCCGAGTCGAAGTCTTATGGCCTTATTTACTAATGAGTATTTACTCGGGCTTGCTTAGTAAAAATTAGTTAAGCTAACAGACATAAGCAGGGCTTCTGCTATGGCAAATACAAAACTTATGATTATGTAGTACCTATCTACTGAAATATCAACGCCATGCTTTTGAGCGATTTCGTGAAACATAATTATTTTGGCAGGTAGTAGTATTTCGTGAAACATAATTAATTAAAGCAGATAAAACTTATGATCTTGAAACTGAAATAAACAACACAATAAAAACATTGATGACATGGTTAGATAGTAATAATATGAAAATAAATATTGACAAAACAAATAGGATACATTTTAAGACAACTCAATCGAGAGACATTAAATTAAATATCCATTATCAAAATAAATCTATCAATGAGGTCGAAACAACTAAATTTCTAGGTGTAATTCTCGACAAACACTGCACTTGGAAACCACATATCGATAATGTGTGCAATAAACTAGACAGATTTGTATTTGTATTAAAAAGATTAAAATACGTTTCAAACAATGAAGCAATGATGTCGGCATATTACGGTTATGTCTCCTCTATACTAAATTATGGAATTATTCTCTGGGGGAACTCTGTTGATTCCGAAAAAGTATTTAAAATACAAAAAAAATGCATGCGTGCGATGTGTGGGGCAGGCTATAGAGATAGTTGTAAGCCACTCTTCAAAAAATTAAAAATATTGCCATTGCCATGTTTATATATCAAGGAATTATGCCTATTTGTAAAAAAACATCCTGATAATTTTAAGACGCATGAACAGGTATTAGAAAAGACTACTCGCCACAAGAACAGATTGTATTTGCCCAAAATTAATTTAACGTTATATAAAAGAAATGTATTTTGTATGGCTATAAGAGTTTTCAATAAACTGCCAGCTTATATACAGGGAGCTTCTATGCCTGAATTTAGAAATGTATTGCACAAGTGGCTGCTCGATAAATGTTTCTACTCTGTAAATGAGTTTTTTTAGAATTAAATAATTGTGAAATTTTATGTATTAATATTGGTTGTGTGTTATTTTATGTAATTGACATTTAATTGTAATGATTAGTATAATTGGATTGTTGACATTGTTATGATTTTATCAAATGACTTTTCATAAGATTATTAATATTTTGACATGTTCTCCTAATTAACTTTCACATGCCAGTCATGGCAAGGTACACTGTAACGAAATTGATTATTTACAAACATCTAATGGACGTGTATTTCTGTGAATAAATGAATTTGAATTTGAATTTGAATTTGTAGCTAATAGCTCAAGATAGGTCTTCTTAATTGATGCTTACCACCTGATCACTGAATGACTGACTGACTGACGTAGTGATCTATCAACGCACAGCCCAAATCACTGAACGGATCGGGCTGAAATTTGGCATGCAGGTAGGTGTTATGACGTAGGCATCCGCTAAGAAAGAATTTTACGAAACTCCACCCCTAAGGGGATAAAACGGGATCCACGCGTACGAAGTCGCGGGCGGCCGCTAGTCTTTTCATAAACCTTTGTTTTGGAGAGAACTCGAATCTTAACTTTGAACTCCTCCTATGTTCTTCTGATTAATTTCGTTGCGGGTCCAATGACAATTTAACGTTCCTCCGGGTCAAACTTCACCTACACTGGTTGGGTTTTATTGGCGGCCAAACTGTAGATCGTGGCTATACAAAGAAGTTTCAGCAGTAGGAATAGTCCCGTTACTCAAACATTAGTGTAAAAATAATTGCCAAAAAGTAACGGTTAATATGTTTCAACTACAGACCACAGAAACTAAAGGGAGATGTGCCAAGGGGGCGGGGCCGGTGTCGGAGCAATATGCCCAAATACAGAACACATTGCTCGTGAAAGCAACGATGACAGCAGCGACGTCATAATGTAAACAGTTTACATTGCTTGTGTAGTACTAAAGATTATTCGAACGTTGAGTACTGATACCGCAGTGGATAATGAGCACATACTTTGATTTATTTGTGTGTGAACTCAGCGCATTAATTGGCATCTCTCTATATCTCTATGCTATGGTTTCAACTGAAGATGACGAGACGTATTCGATTGTTAATAGAGGTTGATGTACAACAAAAATGTACCTAAAATGTAATGGGCAGTCAACTGAAAAATTCAATTTACATTCGGTGCATTTTTCATGATTTATCAAACACAATTTTGATGCGAGTTTAAAACTAACCAGTCAGCTATTGAGTTCAAATGAAATTGCCGACGCGTGTTCGAACGCAGTAGTTAAAATAACGCGAATGAATGTCCAATAGAGTTTTGGTTTTGTTATGAAACATTCATAAAAATGTATTGAAAGGAAAAATACCGAGACCGGGTAAAATAAAGTACCTCGATGGTTACTAATTGAATGTTTCTTTTTACAAACCCCTGGTATTTGTAGCCAATCGCTCTACATTTTTTTAATCTGGAACCAAAATACATATTTTATAACTTACGCCCGTATTCACAAACGATGCTTGCTTATGTGAAGGGTCAAATCGAACGTACAGCGTTAAATAGAGCTATGTGATTGGTTCGTGTGTCTTGACCCTGTGCGTCTAGGCGCACTGTGAGACCTCATAGTGTTGTTTGTAACTTACAACTACTTACTTTAACTTATTTCGAAGCTTTCTGGTAGGACTCTAAGGGCTATATTTCACCAGGACACCATGGCGGCGCAACCAGTGCCGCTACCAACAAAATGTATACAGCTCTATAGAGATGGTGTCGTGGTGAAATATAGCCCTAAAGATGAATAAATGAGTTCATGTCGATATAATTTTGATGTTTGTTTGTTCAAAAATAAGTCCAAAGTTTATTTTACCATTATATCTTACACGAAAATTGTATGAAAACAGCGATCTACTAGCACTCAACGCTCAGTTGCAAACCCTCAATAGATTACATTAAAATCCCTTTCATCCGTCACTCGGCTACAATAACAATAAGCAGTGAATTTCTAATTAAAATTCCCTGCAAAGCCGGCTAAAATACTCATAACAAGTCCAATCTCATCTAATTTTGGAATCAAAATTAAGTCTTTAACAATATTTTGAAGCAGCACGGTGAAGTCGGTGTAAACAAGCTTTAAACGGTAAGCGAGGTGTGGCGCAGACTGGCGGAAGGCACAAAGAGGTATGAAATTAGATGGATTTGACAATTTGATGCTAAGGGTATACAGCTGAATTGTAAAGAACTGAATTTAACGATATAGCCCGCAGAAAAATGCTAAATAGATGTGGCACCATAGTCTGAGTCGAAGTATTTATTACTAGCTTTCCGCCCGCGGATTCGCCCGCGTGGAATTTTGTCTGTCACAGAAAAACTTTAACGCGCGCGTCCCTGTTTCAAAAACCGGGATAAAAACTATCCTACCTATGTCCTTTCCCGGGACCCAAACTATCGCCCTGCCAAATTTCATCCAAAATCGGTTCAGTGGTTGGCGTGACAGTGAGACAGACAGACAGAGAGAGTTACTTTCGCATTTATAATATTAGTATAGATTTCAACGTAAATAGTTCCAACATGAAAACTCTAATACAGGCTACCGTTGTTAACATAACATAAGGCACCATTGGCAAGTAATAGCCCACCAGTACCTTTAAAGTGGCATAGATAAATAAGGAACTATGACAGTGGCACCATCCTGGTATGCAAATGAGATAGTCCTTAGCGCTTCAGCGCTCATCAGTTATTATTACCGCTGTCTTAGCTATTAATATTGACATCACTTTACTGTTGCACCAATTTGACTGATGAGGGAAAGAACATATTAAATAGCTCTTTTTAGGTGTCTACAAAAGTTGCGATAAGGCACTACGATAGATATCATCAAAGTTGTAAACGATACTCTATCAAAACTACCACATCCAAAATTGTACACCTACCTCCAGTACCGCGCCTTACCTCGGTAAACGACGTCACTTCCGGCTATTATTCCGCGAGCCACAATTTGCCTTTAATAAATCAGTACCGACGGAACCCGGCCCATTGTTTATGGCCCGTACCCCATAATGATCGTATGCACTGTATCGGTATATCATAAGCTAGTTAGGGTTATAGATACTGCGGTACTGCATGTAATATGATAGATCAATCATTGGTATAAAAGCAACAAAAATATTATATCTATATATATGTTACGGTCAAAGTGATAAATGTGAAAATTATGAATAATCGCCGGTTATTATGAATAATTACCGCATGTTTTGGTAAATGTGATTAATATGAGGTCATTTATGTGTGTATAAAACTAAATAGGCGGCTTAGGGGTGGCCCAAGGGCCACCCCCGCCGCACCTTAACCTATTTTTCACTTTAAATCAAAACATTATGTTATAAGCATCATGGAAAAGTAATATTATGCAAGAAACATTCCAAACTCATTTTGCCAAATTATATTAATATATGATATCAAAACGCTCAAAAGTTTGGCTGTACACGAACACGTACACAAGATGTTGTTCTCTTTTATGAAATTTGTTAGTACTAAGGTTGAATTATTAAATAATCACTGTTAAATGTGATTAATTTATCACTTTCACCGCGACTGTCGGGAATTATTCATAATAACCGGTTATTATTAATAATTTTCAATTTATCACATTAACCGTAACATATATAAAAGAAAGTCGTGTTAGTTACTCCACTTATAACTCAAGAACGGCTGAACCAATTTAGCTGAAAATTGTCAGGGAGGTAGTTTAGAGCCAGGAGAAGGACATAGGATACTTTTTATCCCGTTCGAAATAAAAAAAAAGTCTGCTTATTTATTGCCATTAAGGCGGAACAAAGTTCGCCGGGTTAGCTAGTTGGACAATAAAAAAAACATGCTGGAGAATATAATACAAGTATTTTGATAAATAGAATAAAAGAGAGTGAAAACTGAAAAGGGCCAATTAAAAAAATATTGTGGTCAAGTGCTGTGATAATATAGGTGTCTCTAAAAGGCAGAGATATTGCTTTTTCTATTTACTTTCAAACTTCTTTAGCCTGAAGCAATATAATTCTTCAAGTTGTATGTATTTTTTCTTTCCAGGAATAACATAGTACATAAGGAAATTAATGACGAAATATTTTTGCCATGCCAGACTTTAAAATTGCGCCCATTTTCTAAAAATACTTTAAGTGTCAGACAGCGATGTTTTAATTGCTTCCGGTGCTTTCATGAGCATTTGCCAAATATGTCTTAATGTTGGATAAAAATTAAAAATGGTCTTTTAAACTGTAGGTTTTACTGCTAATAATAATAACTTCGTAACTTATGACAGCAGAAATTTAGATTGACTGAGCTATTCGTTAAACCTGGGCGCAGACCGACTTTTAGTTGGCAGTGGTTGAGTTGGGCTGTTAATCAGTATGGAGATCGACTGATTATTCATACAAATTAGAATCAGGCCCAACTATCGGCAGACTAAAAGTCTGCACTTAGTCTGCGCCTAAACAAAATCATTGCTTCAACAAAACAAATAAGTCAGAAAAGATCTATGATGTTTGGGACTAAGCAAGGTTAATGTTAAGATTGTTTTATAGTTACTTGTAGGGTACGGTATAAATGGGTTAAAGTTTTTGTTTTGCAGTTTCTGTGACGTAAGTGGTCTATATAAACCTCGCTCTGTAACGTTCAGAAATGGCTGCTTGATACTGTAGACCAAAATTACTCGCCATTATTTAAGGCGATTTCGTTAAGCCTAATTTATTAACTAACTTGTGTAGCATCTGATAGCTAGGGGCAAACGCAAGGGCCTTATTACACAAATTGTTTAATAATTGAGAAACGAAGTGTCTATGTGTAGTAACACACACTTGGAAATTTCTCAAATCAAATCCTGCTACCAATCGATACTTCTAACTGAAGGATTGTTTGCGTCAATATGTGCATACCCGCCAAAAAACTGGAACAAGAACGAAAATGGTTATTCTCTCAGTTTATAAAAAAACTCGCTACCCCGGCGAACTTTAAAAATTGTGATAGATTCTAATAGTTTCGGAGCCTATTTAATACAAAATAAAGAAACAAACAATCAAATTTTTCCTTTTTACAATTATTAGTGTAGAAAATTTAGAAAATTGAGGATTTTACTGCTGTACCTCTAGCATGAACGCAAACGATTTGAATTCGAAAGTTTTTCGTGCTAGCCGTACTGAGAAGTTAATAATGTATGAAACTGAACAATGAATTATATTTTTTGTCTATCACCGAATCACCTGAAAATTCATCTAGCTTAAAGCTTGGACCTCACTGACTTGACACATACTACCTACATCTACTGTAATAAACCCACAGTGTGCAGTTTGATGCACACACTATCCTTGTTTTATTATTAAGGGAGAATAAGGAGAGTTGTAACAGAGGTGGGTCAATTTCTCTTAAAGTAAGATATTTATCGAGCTAGCAACGCGAATTCGTTGCTCTTTCGAGACTCCACAGTTTGCGTGAAATTGTCAGCTAGCTAACTGTTGTAGGAGCCGAGAAATCGGTTTTGTGACAACTCACCTCTGTTACAATTCTCCTAGGTCTCCCCTACACGACAAGTTAATCTTAACAAAATGAACTTGCAACGCATCCTTAGCCTACATCCTCCGCTCAATTTCCTAAGACTAGCACAGCTTAGGCTCTCTCTACACGCCCGAAATTAAATTAAATCGGGGCCTGGATGTCTCAGAACAAAATCCAGTAAGTACACAATTTGCACAAAAACAATAAAGCAATATTATATTTTATTAATGCTTTTGAAGTCGATTAATATGATGTACTGTACGATTATTTAGTGAAATATAATTTTTACAACTTAACGCAAACTTAACCTTTAACTGGTGACAAGCGGTCTCACAGGCCGGGCGGCGTCAGCGAAACATCGTTTCACCCCCTTCCCCGTACTTCCCATGTTTCACCGCTTCAGTAGCTTCAAGTTTAGTTGTGTCTACGCCGTAGATAAGGATATTTGCATCATTCAGCTCCAAATCGGCAAGTTACATCGATGTAAAGTTCAGCAGCGGTCTCTCAGACCGCATGTCACCAGTTACGTGACATTTTTTTCATGCAGTTTTTTCGTATTTTTACAGTTTTTACTTGCAATTGATACTTAAATAACTCCAAAAAAGAAGCGTAGGATCATTAGTTGGGAATATAGTGCCATACTTTATGAAACGACTTGAAAATTCGCCACTTGAAAAATATCCGGAAAAGGAAGACTCAATTGGGTCGGAAGCCGAATATGTTCCTGAAAACATCGTTCAGGAGCAAAGTGACCATGATTCAGAAGCCGAAGAAAGTGTTTTTGAAGATGAAGGACCAATTGACGAGAATCAGTCAGAAAGTGAAAATGACGGTCCACTTTTATGCCAAACAATAAATGCCCTGACAGCCAATAAAAAATACAAAAGTTTCACCACTGCCAGTTTTCTAAAATGATAGGATACCTATGTGTGATAGGTTTTTTTAAATTGATTATCATTGGAACTATAATAAAAAATACTAATTTTGTTATAATTTGTTGATTTAAATTTCTTTATTTGCGATTATAGATCTCATCTCTAGTTTTTTGATTTTTATTACTACATATAATTTAACAGCAAGTTCTGCATTAAAAATGATATTTAGAGTTTATTATTTTATTTAAATTTAATTCTTCTATATGCTAGTAATCTGTTTTTAAAGATTGTGGTATGCTACCTTACCTAGTTTCTATGCTACAGTCTTGATACGGTAGCGGCCTCTCAGACCGTACGTCACCAGTTACGTTACACAAAAACCATGTCACCAGTTAAAGGTTAACTAAAATAAAGAAAAAAAAATCTAATGCAATCCAAGTTTGTACTCAATTTGAAATTAGATTAATTTTGGCTGCCAAAAGCAACTTGTAGGGCTTTTAAAATTCACTTTCCACTCTACAAATAGAGTCAAATAAACTTCAAATCTAGGAAAACTCGAAAATAACTAGCTGACTTTTGTTTTTTGCAAAACGATACTGGACCGTTTCACTAAGTAGCTCTAAAGGGCACGCCCTTACTACTTAGATAGAGACATCTATGTTCAACCCTTCACTAACTTGTTAAATGAAAATGAAAAATGAAAAAATGAAAATATTTATTGCCATTAGAATCAAACAAAACAATAACTAACAGACAGACCTCCACACTAGGCATTGCCTGTCCTGTGGAGGAAAGAATAACGATTAACATAGGTAGAATTAGTACGGCTAAGCTGAAGCGTTATTTAAGGAACCAATAAATCGAAATATGAAAAGTACAAAGAAGACGAAAAGACATCAGGGATGGATGTAGGATGTGTGCTGTTGTGTGTAAAAGTGTAGATGTGTTGTGTATGTGTGTTTGTGTGTGGGGTGGGAAGAGGAACTTACCAAAATAACGTGCCAGTTGGTTTGAACGGTCCATAATCAACCTATTTTCGTAATATTTAATAAACATTTTTTTTCCTTACCAACTTTTGCACCGCAGCAACCGCATGGTTAATGGAGTTCGTCGAAGGGAAGTGATTGCTCACAATCGGGTCACTGGTTTCGGTTTAATTAAACTTAAGTTACAAAGCAGTTTTTGAAGAACAGCCAGAACATAAAGTAACGGCTATACAGAAACTAACGCCCGTATTCACAGCGATGCTTGCTTAAGTGAAGCAGCAAATCGAATGCACAGCGTTGAATAGAGCTCTGTGATTTGTTTTTGTGTGACCCTGTGCGTGCATCCACGCGCACTTGTGAGACCTCATAGTAATGTGTAATGTTTGTGAATACGGGGGTAAGATTATTTTGGACCCTAAAAGCACGGCTCTAAAAGACATTTTCTTTTAAATGTAAGCTTTGAAATATCGTATGCAGAAGGATGCAAAGAGCTGAAGATAGAGTATACAGTATGGGTAAGAATTGGGGGACGACTATGCCCAGCAATGGACTGTGGTGATGTAAAAATTAACCAATTGTTTCAAAACTATGTACATTATTGTACATAATGATGAATGTTTATTTACTTAAAAATTACAGGAACATTTTTTAGGTTATTCAAGCTGTAAAATAAAATTACACAGTCAATATTTTACCGTACGTTTGTTATTTAGCCAATAAAACGCAAAGTCCATGCTAAAACTGATACATAAAACGAGGGAATTTTTATAGCAGCATCTATGTATTTGTCACTGTCTAGGATCATTCAGGATCATTTTCAATACCTATAAGAAATTGGAATAATAAAACTCTGTTGACAGATTTAGAGCCATTTGGTATTCCAATTTTACACGTCGATCAATCACAAGGCCATAAAAATATATTGGAGGGAATTATTCTGTTGAACTACGCTATCAACTCGCTGAAGTGACAGTTGGAAGGACTAATATGGCGGCGCGAGGGAATTTAGTCCAACGGAAAAGTTTTTTATTGATAAGTTTAGTCTATTAAACGTTGCCTCCATACGAGAATCTTATTATTCGTTCGTTCGTTCGTTTCAGCCGAAAGACCGTCCACTGCTGGACAAAGGCCTCCCCCAAGGATTTCCACAAAGACCGGCCCTGTGCCGCTCGCATCAATCAAGCAGCAATTACCTAATAAATAAAATTATACAGAATTATAGTGACTGAAAAAAGTTAATGTAATTTATTGTATCATACCAGCTCAAAATGGATACAGGCCGCTACCAACCGATCAACATGAAAATCATTGGGAGAGGCCTATGTTCAGCAGTGGACGTCCTATTGCTGAAATGATGATGATGATGATGATGAGCTCAAAATGTCTTAGTAGGTATAGCAAACTATGCTTCCTACATCATTGCGCCCCGTAGAATTACAAAATAATCAAATACATTAAATTGTTCGTGTATTTATCAATAATTTCCAATATTAAATAAATAATAATAGGCACATAATAAAATCAATTAGGATGTCTGCGCCAAGTCATTTCTATTTCTATTCAATGTTTTATTAACGAAACAAACTCGTGACTTTGAAGACGCGAAAGTATACTAACTAGGTACTTAATTTAGTTTGAAGTATTACTAGAATCAAATGAGATAGATATCACTCAGTGTTCGATGTGATAGTTAGTGAATTCATTATTAACTCAATCACACATCAAAGTTGGATGTTCTCTGGATGGGCACTTTGATGTACTAGGACCATGCGGGTAATTTGTTAATTCCCCGAGGGAAATTAAACAGATATTCGATTAAGTGCAGAACTTATTGGCTGGAATTCGTCTTATATGTAGTAGTAGGTAGCTTTGTACGAACTAAAAGTGAGTCTGAATCGATCGTTTGATCTAAAAGAAGTCAATATTTAGATAGGTATGACCTTTGCCGTCATCGCAGTCTTACTACAATTAAGTTAAATTGGTTTGCAAGTAGGTATATGTGTTTAGTTAATAAATATTTCACACATTAGAGAAAGAATATTATAATATCAGGTTGTGCTGATGTGTGTGCAAATATTGCCAGCTCATTATTTTGACGGTCTATACATAGTATGCCTATAGGCACAGATTCTCGACAAGTAACTGCAAAGCTTACATTGTACACATTAACTTGGTAGGAAAATTTTCACTCAAAAAAGTAACAAGTAGGTAAAAAAAGTGATGCAGACCGCTACCAACCGGGCCAATACCAATATGGAAATCATAGGGGGAGGCCTATGTTCAGCAGTGGACGACCTGTGGCTGAAATGATGATGATGATGATGAAAAAATGTCGTCGTCTGTCATTGCGTTTACTCGTAGTTCAGCTCAGTTACATTGTTTAGCTAATAACTAAATAAGATTTAATTTTCAAGATATTTTCTTTTTCAACTGGTGTCTCCTGTAAACTTACATTGAATTATTCGTGTTTTATCAGTTTTTACGGTTTTACTATACAATGGTACGCCTAAAACACGAAAATGCGGAAGCATTTTGTGATTTTGTCTTGTTTTCTTCGGAGAATCAAGTCCAGTGGTACAAGTTACAAGATACAAAGATAATATTGTTAGCCATTTTAGTATGAACTTTTGACAGGTAACATACATGCGTACAACGTCACGTGTTATACCTACGATAATCCACTGCAAAGGTAAACTGCAATTATGCAAAATAAACACCTTGTCCCGTGGAGCTCTAAAGCTGAGTTGCACCATCTTAATTTAACTTTGACAAACGTCAAAAATCTGTCAAACTACATACAAAAAGCACCGGTTATTGTTATTTTTACGGTTAAAATTAGGTGGTGCAACTCAGTCGTGTCAATTAATTTCAATTGCGTCTCTATTCACTGGTAATTGAAGGGTTATATGATTCACAATGCAACGTTATAAGTACGGGACTACTCCCACCACTCGTTCCCACCGCTGCGACTCCTGTGTAGCTAGGATCTACAGCTTGACCGCCACAAAAACCCAACCAATGAAAGTCAAGTTTATAAGTAAGCTGCCTTAAAAGTGGGTATGCGGTAATATAACTGTTCATACCTAAGCGAATATCGCTCAGGTCGCTCTAGCCGCGATACTTGATACTAAATAAAAATACCTGAGCGAAACCCGCGTGATATGTACCTCTACCCACAGCGGCAGCGAATATCGCTCAGGTTTGAATAGGCCTTTATTGTCTGAAACGATTGTTGGTTTTAAAAAGTGTTGCCACCATCGCTTCCTCCCATGCTTTGCACCAAATCTGTGGCCACGGAAGAATATCTCGGCTTTATTTCCGACGCGTCATAAAAAGGCCGCCGCCGGGACTCGCAGCGGCTTGTTTGTACCGCGAGCTACTTTATTGCGGATGTCGCTGTATCTACAATCGGGTGACGCCTCGGCGGATCTGCGCTTTGGGTCTAAAGAATGTGGTATCAAGTTCCTTTGAAGAGCTACTTTGTCATGGCAATTAGAATTGACGAAAGTCTGAGTTAAACTAAAGGTTATTTTGTCCTGTTTTTTAGTTCTTATTTGTCGCGACAACTGAAATACAACATCTGTGAAGAGTGTGAGAGACAGAATGGAGTCTTAGAAGTAGGGTCCCGTTTTTACCCTTTGGGCATGGAACCCTAAAAATATGTATCTACTAGCTTTCCGCCCGCGGCTTCGCCCACGTGGAATTTTGTCTGTCACAGAAAATCTTTATCGCGCGCGTCCCTGTTTCAAAAACCGGGATGAAAACTATCCTATGTCCTTTCCCAGGACTCAAACTATCTCTATGCCAAATTTCATCAAAACCGGCTCAGTGGTTTAGACGTGAAAGCAAGACAGACAGATAGAGTTACTTTCGCATTTATAATATTAGTATGGATTCCTAAACCTTTCATGGTCACTAATACTTACTTACAGTTAGAATGATGGTACTTTATATATTTTAATGCGCCCTCAACATTTTAACTCCAATAAAATTTGCAATATGTTAAATAATAGGTTGGTACGTCAATCAGAAGTTAATTTGTACACTAAATTAATTAGTTTTGATGTCATTCACCCTGAATCGTTATCAAGACTGCCTTCGTCATTAAAAATGTCTAGACGCGCTTAATCTATACGTTCTATCCATCTTAAAATCCTATAAAAAACATTTATCACATCGTCAAACTACATTTTTTATACTGAAACTAACGACTGACGTATTTCTGACCTAGTTGTGTCAGCACCAAATCGCATTTTACATTCGTGCGAACGTCGGCGGTCGCAATCGTGTTGATGCGTATGCGACACGCTGGAAAAATGGTTTTGACGGCAAAGAAGGAAATGTGAAATCTGTTTGGATTTTTAAACTTGGCCTTTGATGGATTTTTCCATCAATCAATTTCAGGAGTAGGTACAGAAATTGAAGTCAAAAAGGCACTACGCTAGGCACACACAGTCAGTGCCTTTTTCCTGTGTTTTAGGGATGTTATGGATATGTAGTTTCGGTTATGGATACGGTTACGGATATAGAAATAATATTATACCGGTTTCGGTTACGGATATTTTTTTATTTCGGATATCCGAAAGTTTCGGTTACGGTTAAGGCACAGATATCCTTTAGAATGCAATTTACAATAGTTGTCCAACACGGTTCATTCATGACCGCACACTTAATATCGAATAAAAAGTAATAAAAAATATTACTAGATGGCATTATAAAGGTAAATCAGGCTGTTATGCCTCTACATAATGCCATATAAAAAACAATTTAAACTACCTACATCCGAAACTTTTGAATCGGTTACGGTTTCGGATATTGTTTTAATTGCGGATATCCGAAAGTTTCGGTTACGGTTACGGATATCCATAACATCCCAGCGTGTTCCTTATTTCTTATTACACGGGCTACACAGCAGCATGATTAATACCCACGCCACAGATTAGAGAGACCAGATTCGCAAGCGTGCTAATATCGAAATCACAGGAAAAAGTCACTTAAACTGGTGAGTTGAACTGACAAGTATTCAAAATTTGATCATGAGATTGAAATAAATAAGGTTGAAAGACAGTTCTTTAAATATATTCAACTGATCAGTATAACTGACTCAATGTCGTATATGTATAAAACTTGACCTGTCAAGTAACTTAAAAAACGAATGTGTTTATTTTTATTATTTTGTCTGTGAAAGGGTTAATGTGAAGGTCACCTGTCTTCACCTTAAAGGCCGGCAACGCACCTGTAACGCCCCTGGGTATGCGGGTGTCTATGGGCGACGGTAATCACTTACCATCAGGTGATCCGTCTGCTCGTTTGCCTCCTGTCACATAAAAAAACCTTCACTTTTATATAACCGCCATGTTATGACTTGTTTCAAAATTCGAATTTAATTAAAATCGATACATTATGATAAGATTACATCTAGTGTAATAACATAATTTTCACATGATTGAGTATGATCCATTACGCTTAATTATGTACAACAAACAGTTAATATATTAATTTGACTATGTTTATACGGCTTTATTTCAAAGCAACATAATTTAGCTCATACAATTTAATCAAGCAGAACGGTTAAACGTTGCGAAGTAACTTATTTGCATCTGCCGGTGTAAATTAAATTAAAACAAGTTAATTACTTTAGAACATGCTGACCCAAGTTATCCGTGGGGTATAACATTTAGGGGTAATCTGCTTATTGTTGTGTGGGGTAGTTATAATGTTGTCAGACTTCAACCGCTTAGGTGCCTGACATAACCAAATTAGTCCATCGGCTTAATGAAACCTCCTTAGACTTCTAATACAATATTTCGGTCAGACTAAGATTTCCCTTACACTTAATCCGGGCCTTTGCAAGGCCAGAGTGAATAGGCACTTATAGGGCAGATATGTCCTAGATTGCATCTCACTTAACTCCAGGTGCGATTGCGGTCAAATGCCAGACTTGTTATGCATAAAAAATCTCAGGGTTTTTACAAAAATCAACATATTTATTTTCTTTTAAATTATAATAATACAATGTAAGAAGATAAATAATAAAAGGTAAATTTACATAGCAGCAAAAATGCGCGATGGCCAGTAGCTGTGAAAAGGGCTTACCTAAATCTTTTTATTTAATTGAATATAAACTGAAAAGCAATAAATAAAAACATTTACCTAAAAGAGCACATAATAAATAATGAAATACGTTTCTTATCGTCGTATAAACTATTGCTCTATTTCTCTACAAATCCTATTTTCAATATTAATATTCGAACAGCTTATGAGATTACACATAGAAATACGAGTGTAAGAACTAAATAAAAAAAGAGTTCGTAAAACATATTAAAACACTTTTTGCGTGGAACCACCTGCGCTAAGTAGATTGTATGTTTGATAAAACATAGCAAAAAATATTCCCTATTTACTAAGAGGGAAAACTGATTCGAATGGAAAATATTTCAGACTGACTTATCCTCGGGGAACTTCAGAGTAATTGGGCTATCAGAAACCCTGGAGCAGAATTGAAATTGATCCAGTAGACCATTTTCATGACTTTTCAAGTATATTGCAGCACTAGGTTGGTATACTTTACAACTTTAAAAAATACAGTCTAGGTATTTTTTAAGCAATAAAGAGTACATTTTATTTCATATTGTTAAGTGTTACATTTTTATGTAAAAGTTTATTAATGTTTATGGTGAAATGCCAATGTTTATTGCGTCCCTGGTGACGCTCTTTTCAAAATGGTTCCTACAGAATACCAGCATCATGTTCTTTACGGAATATGATACAAGCTGAGTAGGAGCCATTTTGGTTCAACAATTTATCTATAATTATCAACCAAATTGTGTAACATTACTATGTTTGAACCAAATAAACAATTTTCTTTCTTTCTTTCTTTTAGATTTTTCTTCTAATGCCGGTCGCGTGGCTAGTAGCTCACGTTGCTATGACATCTGCGGTGGTAGAAACATTTTCGACTTTTACGCAGATGAAGTCGCGGACACAAACTAGTATAAAGTTACCAGTCTTGCAAAGTGCCATTATGCTATTTTTTATATCTTGCATTTGCACCTTTGTCCATACATAATATAAACAAATTTGTAAACCTTTTATAAAGCTTACCATCAGCTAGTCGCTATAATGCTTTTTTGCTTTATTTGGGGATACTTAATTGGGAAGTAAAACATATTATTTAGGCATTAAGCTCGTATGGCTTGACTTTTAAGTTGCATCTAAGTTTCTGCCATAGCGTCCGTTGAGAGACCACACATGACGCGACCAGTTTGAAACTTTCAGTTTCAGCTTCATTCATAAGAATCATCAGAAAGTTGCAGTTTCGTTGCAGTTGCGTTTCACCGTCTGTTCTGGGCTTTAGGGTAAAGAGGTAAAGTAAGAGAGATCACTGTTTATTACCTCTACTGTACCTTAAAAGTTTGTTTACGGCTTGACCTTATCTAGGTTGTACAAATTAGCTGCCTAATAAGATAAAGGTTCAAGGATTCTTTTAAATACCTTTGTGATAAATCGTTTTATCCGCTTTAACAAATGATTTAACAGACTATAAAATTGTGATAATCACTGAGTACCCTAACTTTTCCGCAAAAAAGATTTAGATAAACTTGATATTTTTTTCTGTACTTAGACGAAGAAAAGATACTTTTATATGTAAACTAGCTGTGCCCGCGACTTCGTCCGCGTGGAATAATGACTTTGGGTAGGCACTTTTAATAATTTAGTCTAATTATTTTACAAATAGCTTTTGCCCGTAGTCGAAAACGTTCTCATACGATTTAAAGGTTAAATAAACATGAAAATATTTTTTTCTTATATTTTATGAATATGCAGCTCGGCCTTTGATCCGGTGAAAGTTACTCGGTGGTATTATCTTTCTACTACGAAATCGAAAACTACACCTACCGCAGTATTATTGGTAAACTTTTTTTTTATTTTCCTACGGGTGCTAGAATCACCAAGCTTCTAGCATGCCACTGGCCGTGGGAGAAGGAGCTTTTCCTCAAGACTACTCCCACGACCTCAAGGGCCTCCGCCAAAAATCTCGCGCGAAAATGAGTTTTTGTATATACAGCGCAAGCAGGTGCCCGCGGCATGACCGTCATGCATTACTATGCATTGTTAGGCGAGCGCACGCAGCGGGCACCCACTCCGAGGTTAAGTGGAGGCCCCTAGAGTATGATAGTCTGTAACATGACATGATTGTAAAAAAAATGCACTAATGAGTAGGTAATTAATATCAACTTTGAAGCAAATCACCACTAAAACAACTTTCTACCCCTTTTTAACATAGTTAGGGGGTGCATTTCACTAAAATACGAAACACNCAAACAAACTCTTCAGCTTTATAATATTAGTATAGATAACTAGCTGACCCGGCGAACTTTGTTCCGCCTTAATGGCAATAAATAAGCAGACTTTTTTTTTAATTTCGAACGGGATAAAAAGTATCCTATGTCCTTCTCCTGGCTCTAAACTACCTCCCTGACAATTTTCAGCTAAATCGGTTCAGCCGTTCTTGAGTTATAAGCGAAGTAACTAACACGACTTTCTTTTATATATACTCAGAATACGGAACAAACCAGAAACCGTCAACGGGCGTAAATGTGTATTCATATAAAGTACTCCAAATCGCACTACTTTGACTTTAGAGCAATCAGTCAATGGCCGGCGCGCGCATTGTTTACATATCCGTCAGATTGACACTTTATAATTAAATTATGCCGTCTTGTGCCGTTCCAACATGTAAGAATGCTACTGGAATTACGAAGAAAGTGCATGGGATCATGTTTTATCCGTAAGTAGCACATTTCCAATTCATTTTAATTAAATAATAATTTTCAAAAAAAATCACGGTTGTATTTTGTAAGTGTTGCCACAGGTCAACGGAATATTTTACCCTACTTTTTTATATTGAATTACATTTGTCTACTTATAAAAAATTCACGCGTTAATTTTGTTAGCGTTACCACAGAATAATGGAATATTTTCCCCATCCTTTTTGTTTTAATTAGTTTTTAGTGTAATTTCATCCATGACATGACAACCTGATTAATTAAATTATAAGTGCCACTTGTGGTCTAAACTGAATAAATATTTTTGATTTTGATTTGATTTCAATATATTGAATTAATTTATAATATTACTCCCTAATAATGAGGAGATAATAAATTACTATCGTGAATTTCATACTTTCCCATTTATTCAAAAGTAAGGCATTGGTATCAACAGATCAGCAGCAGCAATATTTGTATATTTAATAATAATTTTAAGTAATTAATTATTGCTTACATACTTACTCTGATTTTTTTTCAGGATACACAGCCAGAGTTGCCTCGCAATCAAATTTAAGTATTGGTGATGTTTTTGATTTGGATTCTGTTTTTGACTCCAAGAAAAGTTAAACTAAAAGCACTACTGCGCCGTAAACAAATGTTTTGTTGTCGATATGTTTACATAATAAAGAACCTTAAGTTTCTTTTTTGTTTTACTTGGCATTCTAAAATTTATATTCGACTTTTGTAATTGACTTTTAAATAACATATTATACCTACATAAAATATAGTACATATATTATTACACTATTTAATAGAAATAAATAATCATCTTACACTTAGTTACTTCGGAGTAAAAATTAAATTCATAGGTAGGTAGGTACTATCTATGCCTATGGCCAGTCATGTCGTCTCGTTCTATCGCAAAGAATCACCATTTGATAAGAGCGAGAGCAAAAACGGAAATGGATAGTTAACACTGGCCGTGTGTACTTATTTCACTTACTTATTTTTTACTTGTTTAACATCTCTTTAAAAAATTACATAATTTTACCCCAAAAATGGGGGTGTCACACGGCGCTAGTAACACTAAAGGGGGTAGAGGGGCGCGGGAGGGGAAGTATTTTGGACACAAGTTGCCGCGTAGAAATGTTATCGAACACTCCTTCTGGTTTGTTCTGTATTCTGAGTATATATATAGACTAGCGGCCGCCCGCGACTTCGTACCCGTGGATTCCATTTTAGCACCTAAGGGATGGAGTTTCGAAAAATTCCGTCTTAGTGAGTAGATATCTAGGTTCTTAAAAGAACGGTTAAAGGTGATTTTACAACAAAACTATCTGTACATAGTCTTCCTTGAGTAATGGGCTGTCCAACACAAACATAATTTTTCTAATACTTCGTTCTGAGATTAGCGCGTTAACCAAACAAACTCTATAAAACATTAATATAGAAGATTTTTTATCAGTTGGGCGTAAAAATGTGGCTAGGTTATTTTTTTACTAAAGGATTATATGTATTTTAGTAGTCTTTTTTGTAGTAATTACCTTGAATTTATTTAGTCAAAAATGTAGCTGAGAGAACTTTAGTTACATAAATTATTCTCATAAACATTATTTACTTGGTTTTTCATTACAAATTTATAATCCGTTTTAATTGCGATTCGTAATTTGCGTTTAATTGGAAAGCGTTCATTCGTTTGCATTGTGGTTAATCACGGGAAACCACGTTGAATGCGAGAGGTTAAAAACAACGGTAAAATGCTTTTGACGTCATGAATAAATTTACTGTTCAAGAGCTCTACATTTTGTGACCAAATTCTATATCTATAATAGCGAAAGGTCACTGACTGACTCACTCACTCACGAACGTCAACTCCCTGGCCACCCTGTATAAAAGTTAAGTTCATAATAAACATTTTTTCAAAGCATTCTGACTGAAATTATTACTCTGGTGGCAATTTCTGTGGCCATCCAACATACATAGGTCCTCGTTACATAATATTGACCACCGATCTTAACTCAAATAAAACCTTGCCCTAATCTTGAGGAGCATTTCACATCCAGCTTCAAAACAAATAAAATTAGGCACGTATCCAACACTTTCAGAAACAAAGAACAAATCCCACAGTACGGTGCCAGCAAACGCCTTATCATATTTTGGCTGCTGCACCTTCCACTTGCAGTTCTTGAGATATATCAGAACATATATCGTACTGGACGGATGTGTTACTTTTATATGATGAGACATACAGTTGCGATGTTCTTTTGTCTACAAAGTATTCTAATTTACACGGTTCGGGACTATTCCCGCCTCTCAGTCCCACCGCTGGGATTGACTGTAGCCAGGATATACAGCTTGACCGCCAATAAAAACCCAACCAGTGACGTGAGTGAGTAAGTGAGTTGTGACGTAGTTGAGTCAATTATTGTTTTGAAGCGACAATAGCCGCTGGTTTGTACCTCGCTGCCGCTGGCCTATTGTGGTGAACCCACTCGAAACACAAGCATATTTAGCTCAGCACGAGAGGTTAACGGGACTATTAGTAATTTGTGCAACACTTGCGTGTCACATTAACAAAAAATATGAATTGGTCATCTCACTTACACCCGTATTCACAAACGATACTTGCTTAAGTGAAGCAGAAATTCGAACGCACAGCTTTGAATAGAGCTCTGTGATTGGTACGTGTGTGACCCTGTGCGTTCACGCGCACTGTGAGACTCCAAAAGTAATGTTTGTGAATACGGGCGTGTTAGTATTTCTAGAACAAAGGTTTCTTGTTTAAATTTGTCCTGTAGCATCTTATCTAATAATTGATTTGTAATAACTCTGTATTATGACTCAAGAGTATCAAAATGTATACTCGTACTTATTCCTAGACATCCGTATGTATCGCACGAAACTCCAAGGGCACATAAAAAGTGAGTGACCGACATCAGAGAGGCTCAGTCCTTCTTTATCTAAGAAGATTTATTTGCGCCCGCTCATATTGACTTTTTGATGGAAACCCCTTCTCATGGTGCCGTGCGTGGAATATCACTTACTTGGTACTTACTCCATTATTTTTTTGGGTTATAAGCTGTTTGTAAGAATAAGGTACCTTTTATTCATTCTAATTCCAAGTTTTATCTAAGTATTTACGTCAAGACAATACTCGTATTATGTAGTATCTGATTATCTATTGAAAACAACTATTAATTAATTTACTCATGTACTTCCTCATATTATTATCTCATGATGGATCTCATAAATTGTCAAAAACAAACATTTCTCGTTTTCTGGGCCTTCTCAAGCTGTAAAATCTATACTCGAGTTGCAATAGTGGAAACAATGTTGTGAGATACAGGTAACGCAGATGTCTTTTATAGAATCTTCTTAAAATGGTGTTCAAATCAGGGATGTAACGGATTATGAAGTTTCGGCTATGGATACGGTTACGGATATTAGAATAATATTATACCGGGATATGAAATCTTTTCGGACTATCCGAAAGTTTCGGATAATTTCGGTTAGGGATATTATAATTTTAAAAATGTAAAATTCAAATAGCAAGATGCTACGAGACCCACATAGCCACTTTATGTACTATGAAGAAACCTATGATAAAAGGTAAAACAGGCGGGATATTAGGTAGTGCCAGGGAATGCCAGACAAGTAACATACATTAAAATCCGCCTTTATCCGAAACTCTTGAATCGGTTTCGGTTACGGATATTTTTTTATTTCAGATATCCGATAGTTTCGGTTACGGTTACGGATATCCATAACATCCCAGGTTCAAATGACCCTTTAATCTAATTATACGTCAATTTGCGCTAATTACTCTTTCATATTACTCGTGTAATATTAATTGAAGTCGTCCCGATATACCCTGTATCATTAATCATAATACGAGTAAGCTTGCGACGTTTCTATTTGTGTACTCCCGAGGGATTTGCTCATTGCTTTCTCTAATTACGTAATTTATTTAAATCCTTTTGAGACTCCAGCATTTCTAGATATAAATAACTTTTAGAAATTTTACTAATTAATAATCATTTATACACATTATACACTAGCGGCCGCCCGCCACGTTTGTGTTCGCACGCGTGGTTCCCGTTTTATCCCCTTAGGGGTGGAGATTCGTAAAATCCGTTCTAAGCGGATGTTCTTATAAGAAACGTACTTGCCAGATTTCAAGTTTGCAGGTGTTTTAGTATCAGGGAGTGGTATTTCGCGTTAAGATAGAAAAGAACAATCTATACTAATATCATAAATGCGAAAGTAACTCTGTCTGTCTGTCTGTCTTGCTTTCACGCCTAAACCACTGAACCGATTTTGATGAAATTTGGCATAGAGATAGTTTGAGTCCCGGGAAAGGATATAGGATAGTTTTTATCCCGGCTTTTGAAACAGGGACGCGCGTGATAAAGTGTGACAGACAAATTTCCACGAGGGCGGTCGCTAGTAGTTACATATAATTAACGGTCTCGTCAAGGCTTGTTTCTTACGATAGAAAAAGTAATAAGAACCGTTTTTAAGACTGTCATAATTATTTTTCCAGGATCAAATAAAATAGAAGGTTTCATCAAGGCTTGTGTATTGGTAGTGTAATGGGAAAATGTAGCCGGTTTAACACCTCATCGCATGTTATGCACGCGTTTTAATCTAATTAGTTTAGTAGCAACGAGCTTTATGGCATAGTATAAGGAAATCTATACATCTTCGTACTGGGGCCTCTATTTTATACTTTGGAAGTGTTCATGTATAAATGCAGCCATCTTAGGACATAAAAATAAATATTCATCGCAAAGAGTACCTAATTTGCTATCTATGATCCAATTTTTCCCTGCTTTCAAATTGAAATGAATTAAAAATACTTACCTTTATTAACCAGCACTCCATACACCACTACTGGTAAGCGTTCACGAATAAGTTTCAAACGGCACTATCTCCACAGCAACCAGCAACCGATCTGAAATAAAGAAAACCATTACTTAAGACTTATTGCGAACACATATTTACACATAATCTTAATTAGCACTAAAATTAATTTGTAAATGATATACCTGCTATATAGGACAGCTGCTAAGGCGGGCGGAAAACAAAGCCTTGGTAAAAATGAAGGAACTTTATTTGTTCGTAAATGCGCAGACATATATCATTACACATTAGTATAATCAAACCCAAAACAAAAGATATCAAAAATATAAAAACATAGACAAAATATAAAAGAACTGGTTCCCAACACCTGCTGTAATCATTATTCCTATAAAAATTGATTTTATTTATAAAAACATCATGTTGGTACTAAAATCAATAGAAACTCACTCACTTTTCCTGCGGATCATTTTTACTCTATTAATAAAATTCTAAACGTATCTCGTTACACCCCCGAGACACTTCCAGTGGGATGCGGCCTGCGCGTAAGTAATTAACTTGTTTTAATTTATTTTACACGAACGAGATGCAAATAAGTTTGCTTGTGTTTAAACGCTTTGCTTGATTAAATGCTGTTTGGAAACTGTTCTTTAAATTTGGTGTAACTGTGGGAAGCTGTAACACATACTTATTCAATACTAGGTACTAACAAGTTTATTTATTTTTTGTGTACCTAACTACATTCAGAAAAAGTTGTATTAGTTTCACTATTTATAACTGAAGAATTTGAGTGAGAAAGATTTTATAGATCTTCCCGAATAGTAGATTAATTATAAAAATATTCGAAAATATTGTTGCAGAAAATATGATTAAAGCACGTCGCACATTTATCAACCCGGAAAGGGATCGTATCCGTATCAACTCGAGGCGGGCAGTATTCTTTGTATGAAACTCCATACTGCAACGCACACTTATCTGCACCATAACGCGACTGACAGCTCGCGAAAGGCGATGATGACATACTACATTATAATGTACTTATGTAACAGACATAATTGAAGCATTGGGTGCAACAAGGGCATACAGACATGCCTAAGCTGTTCTATACAGTAATAGCAGATTATTATTATCTGCTCCATAATATCTCAATAATAACCCCCTTGGGCATCGTAAAAGCACAAGGGAGGAAGGTTCACAGACATTTTCATTATAGGTATTGAGGTATTTCCTAATCATTCAGCTTTCTTGAATTTAGAACGTAGGCGTCGGGCTTCATAAAGATAGCAGGAAGGCGCTGGATGCAGGCCGCTACCAAACGATCAATATGGAAATCATTGGGCGAAGCCTATATTCCTATGGCTGAAATTATGATGATGATGATGAAGATTATGACAAAAGCCAAACGATGTCGGTGTCTAACTGACTCAATATCCGAGAAACGCTGGTTTAAACCCCACCGACGCTGGACTATAGGGGTTAAGCCACACGTAGGCATATTTAGCTTAGCACGAGGGGTTAACGGGACTATTTTATCGAGTAAATTTTGGGTTGCACTATCTTACTTTAACCTTAACAAACGTCAAAAATCTGTTAAACTCCATACGAAAAACACCGGTTATCATTACAGTTACGGTTAAAGTTAGGTGGTCTAGTGTTATTTAGCTGGCTTGAATAAATCTAAGAGCGCTTTCACATTTTGGCAATTTAGCAGCGCGACAAACGCGCGACCGACGCGCTGCCGAAAATTTCATAATATGTGACATGCCTTCACATTAAAAAAAACGCTGCTGCCGCGCTGCTGTAGCGCTTCTAACGCCCTAATGTGAAAGCGCTTTAAGGGTCACATACGAAAATGATTCCGTTCATCGAAGGGCTAAGTATCATTGACATAAACTTCATTGATCTATGTCTGATGTCTATGGCAGCATTTTATAAAAATACACTGAAAATAAGAGAAATCATATCGGGAAAACCCTGAGTATATCCAGCGGGACGGAGTGTAAATTAATTAACTTATTGTAATTAATTTACAAGAGACAGGCGCAAATAACTAACTGGGTTGTTTAAATAAATGTTTGATCTGATACTGTTTTGAGCGAGTGTTTACATATTTGTTATTGTATTAAATGTTTGATTATGATTTTTAGGGTTCCGTAGCCAAATGGCAAAAAACGGAACCCTTATAGATTCGTCATGTCCGTCTGTCCGTCCGTATGTCACAGCCATTTTTTTCCGAAACTATAAGAGCTGTACTGTTGAAACTTGGTAGGTCATCTACCGTGTGAACCGCATTAAAATTTTGATGCAAAAATAATAAACTAAATATTGGGGGCTCCCCATACTTAGAACTGAAACTCAAAACTTTTTTCATCAAAAACATATGTGTGGGGTATCTATGGATAGGTCTTCAGAAATGATAATAAATTTGTATCTTTTAATAAATTGCTATTTAAAAGATTTAATAGCTACTAAAAGAAAATGATCACTTGTCTGTTTGTCGGCCGTTTGGTGTAGTGGTTCGAAACGGACTACTATTCCGGAGGTTGCGGGTTCGATTCCCACACAGTACAAACATTTGTGTGCATGAACATATTTGTTTGTATTGGACTGGGTGTTTTCTATGTATAATATGTATGTATTTACAAAAAAAAAGTACTTAAGTATATTTATATCCGTTGTCTAGTACCCATAGTACAAGCTTTGCTTAGTTTGGGACTAGGAGCGTAGTGTAAAATGTCCAAGGATACTTTTTTACGTACAAGGTTTACTTCGTAAAATAAATAAATTAATATAACACACTACATATTAAAATGTTGTATTGATGCAGATAATATTCTTAACATCTTTGTCATAAAGATCATAATACTTTTAACGATAATACTGAATGTTGTACGCTCGCCCTAGGGATCAGACCATCATAAAATCTAACACAGCGAAAAATCCAAGCATTTTTATTACACCCTAAGTATTTTAAGCCTTTTACGTAATCCCTGTGCGCGATCAGCCATACACGTCCAAGTGTGATATCATTAATTCCATACAAATCCAACCACGTTTCAGGGTTAAGTATTTTTAAGTACGTTTTTATTTACTTAGGTCGTCGTTGAATTTTAATAACGGGATTGATTTACACAGAGATTTGGAATTATTTGGAAGCAACGGTAATTTTAAAATTACTAATTAGTTTTATCATTAATCAGTTACTGTTAATTAAAAATACGACAGTCAATGATTTACTGTGTCATCTATTCTCTCTATAGTCATAAGCACTCGTATCATCATCATCAACAGCCCTTTACAGTCCACTGCTGGACTATGAGCCTCCTCCACTATAGTGGAGTTTTTTGCCATAAGCACTCGTATATTTACGTAATTTAGAAGTATATTCAAATAATTAATTATTTGCAAGTCACCTCAATAAGTGTGGGAAGTTATTTCAATTAAAGGCCATCTTGGATAGTTTTCTTTTCAGTGAGCTTTAGAAAACTATATTAACAAAGTGATGTAAATTATTTTTATTTTCATTACAAAAAATCAACATCACCAACTTTGTTAGAAAAAAACAGCTGCTAAATCCCTTCAACTAAACGTGTTTCGCGGAAATTTTATCAGCATTTGCTTAACTCTCAACCATTTCAGAACAACATTTCGCTCTAAATGTTGCTTTTTAACCACTTCGTAGTGAGAGCTACATTAAAATGCCCGAAACAAGCGAGCATCAATCGTAAAGCAGAGTTTACAACGCCGTTATTACATCCGTGGGAAAGCTCCGAAAAGTTTCTTGCTATTTGCAAGATTAACTTTGGCCGCGAGTTGCGCTGTGGACACCCGCCTTATTCGTAGTCAGTCGAGCTACGAGCACCGGGGCGGACGCTACGCGCTACGTCGGCCTGCCATGTGCTACGAGTGCTACGAGGGGGCAACTTCGTAGACGATAGCAACTTTATTCGTGTGATTGATAAGTGGTGTGGTGATTACATTGTGGTTGTGTGCGTGTGTTGTTGGTACCCGGACGGTTATGGCCGGTTCCCAGTCCCCGATCTGCCGAAACAACCAACGATGACCTTCCCATTTTGCAGGTTAGTTGGGTTTTTCCTAATTAATTCGGGTGTCGGTGCCCGTGTAAAATATTGTGTTGAATTTAAATGAGGTGTTTTGTGCGTCGACCGTTGTAACAACAATGTGGTTGGAATTTATTCTTTTTGACGGCTATTTTTCGTGTAATATTGCACAAATTAATTATTTTTTTGCAAACACATTTTTCAAATTGTGACAAGCATCGTATCAACATTTTTCATAATTACAATAGAAGTAATCAGAATGGTTTTAAAACATTTTTAAATTTTCTAATAACATGTAATATTGGTATCCTTCTTTATTTGTCGTTATTATTATTATTATTTATTAATCTTGAATAATGAAAACCATTTTTTATTCTAATTGATAATCCTAATCTTTACAATATGACTTTGGTGCATTGATCAAATGCTCAAGGGTTTCGCCATCCATCTTCATCATTGTATTTTTTAGGCCACATCAGTGTGTGAGATTGTGATCATTATCAGTCCTCTACATTATGTTTCTAGGTTAACAGCTAATGCAAATTATCTCATCTAAAATTGAAGGTTATAGAGTAGCAAGTCACAATCGACTTTTTCCATGGAAATTAAAATTTATTTTATTCCTTTTTTTAGTCTGCAAAATTATTTTTTGTTCCTCAATTAAACTAACATTTATAAAATAAAAATGAAACGTGTTTTATTATATTTTAAAAATTCCGTGAATTTCATAAAAATGCTATTTCACGGGCTTCAGACTCGGAAGCATGTCTGAATTAATTGCGTTTTATGCTCTGTTTAACTGCGTTTTTAACACATAAAATGCTCTTTCATTATTTCACTTGTCTTTTTAGAACGAGTTTTCATTTCGTGAGCATTAAATAAAATACAAAACCTTTTTTGGACGCCAGAACTTTTTTCTCTGCCCAATATTTTCAAAGGCATTTACGACTGAAATTCTCGCACATTAAACTGCATAAGTAAACGGCGAAAAAATGTACGCGTAAGTAGAAAATGTGCGCACAATTTGACCCTTAACGCGCTACATTCATCCTATTTCTAAAGGTCACAGTGTCCACTGGGGAGATTGTCCTGTTTCTGATTCCCCTAAAAGTCGTGGCGTGTCGTGTGTTGTCCCATGGGCATACGTCGTACAAGCCATTGATTTAGGTTGCTCGGTTGTATGGAGATACAGGCTTTGGGGAAATATGGGAGAGTTCACCGCAATTCCCGTTTTTAGAAGCGTAAAGTATTGGTGGCAATACTTGAAGTACCCATGTGGTACTATAAATGATCAACTAGAAAAAGACCACTCTAATTTTCTAATGTGAAGAGAAAGACACATGGTATTAAGTTCGCCTTTTGTACTAATGATAGGCACCTATAGTGTGCAATAAAGTTTATAAATAAATAAGCAAATAAAGAGTGAAATAAAAGTATTTAAAGACGTCACTTGCTGCTTTGGATTTCATTAAAAATATTGACATTGGATACCTTCAAGGTTATTGAATATTTTATAATAAAAAGACAACCAATATACTGTATTCTTTTGTAATAGGTGTCTTACAAATCCTCAGGGATCTATTCGTTGTGTTTATCCTTGTCATATTTCCAAGATAAACCGGCAATATCTAATAATATTTGCGCCACCTGTCGTCCATTTAGGATCGAAGGATGATCCTAAATTCGAACTCCTTTTCGAATTTCTTCTGATTAATTTTGAAACGGGTCCGACAGCAGTTCAACCCACCCCAGGGAGTACTCAGTACTTACCACATAGTGGGTTGTAGGTGGGTTTGATCGTGAGATAGAAATTAGATGTGTGTTTTGTTTCTTAGAAAAGTCGGCTATATTGGATTTTAGGAACAAAGGAATAGTTAGAAGCATGAGGGCTTAAGATGTAACGTGTACAAGCTGAAATTAGATTGTTAGGTAGGTATACCAAGCCAACTGTAGTAACTAACTTGTAATGTAAGAAATGTGAAACTGCTACGCTAATATTCTGCAATAAATTTGCGGTATTTGAGTATATCATTTCAGCCAAGGGATCACACTAAACATAGGTCTTGAGTTCCACATTGGTTAATTAGTAGCGGATAAGTCTATAAAATTATAAGTACTAATAAATATGCAAATAAACATTTGAATTTCAATTTGAAATTAATCACTGTGGTTACAAATCTGAAATAAAAAGTTTGATGACTTTTTCATATTAGTTTAAAACAAGTTTTGATTTGGTTTCTATTTATTTCGAACTATTCACAAATTAATATTTTACCTATTACTATTGCCACAGTATGTCGGAGTATTATTTGGTTCATTAGTATGGTGAAATACCTACCCATCTATCAATTACCATTTGCTTTGAGGTGTCATTGTAGAGCCTTTTGTCATTATGATGACTCCGCAGTCAAATATCAAAGATCTTAGTTATTTAATTTTTAGCGTTAAGAGTCGCATCTCAAACTAATTTTGAAAATTATAACTTGAAAAAATCGAACTGCCTAACTAAATTTCGACGGGTTCATCCAGTGTCTAAGTAGCTCAGTTGGAAGAGCAGTCGCCCGGCAAGCGGAAGGTCGTGGGTTCAATTCCTGCCTTAGGCAGTTCGATTTTTTCAAGTTATTTATAATTTTCAAAATCAAAGATCTTATCAATAAAATTGACCAATAAATAAAATTATTTATTTATGCTTCACAAATTGTTTTACTGCGCCATCAATATGATACAAGTCGTACATCAGCCGCTAATGCCAGTATGACGACGTTGGTATTCCGGTCCCGCCCACGCGAGAGCATGTGATACATTGACGGGATGTGCCTTGACTGAGAGCGATGGCGTTTACGTCAATTGCATCGTGGGATATCCACGTGAAGTAACTTTAATGTACCTACTTTGGGCCCTATCCCTTTCCAGTAATGTAGGATCCCGAAAACTGAACGGTCGTGTGAACATAAGTGTATGAAATTCGAACGAATTGGTTTTTTACTGTTATCGGCTTTTTGGAATGTTAATATTAAAACACATTACGTTACTTCTATTTATTTCAACCGGCAGACAGTGATGACTGAGTGTGTTGCGGCGCTTCTTCTCAGCACTTGCAAAATGTAGGTCTCGAAGAGCTGATAGGGCAAAAAAATTATGACTTATGAGACATGTTAAGGCTCCATACCTAAGAGCAAAAATTTTAAAGTTTTTTGTAATAAGCCTTTTATTTCAATTTTTTTATTTTATTATCGATATATAAGCACTATTTTTAAGAATCCATGCAAATAAAGGAATTTTGACTTTGACGTATTAATCGGGAACCTGCAAAATCAGTTAATAACCGAGATATCTCAGTGGGAAAGAGCCGTTATCGAACTTCCTACTAATATTATAAAGTAAAAGTTTGGGAAGATGGATGGATGGTTTTTCCCTCAAATCCAATGTTTTTGGACGCACTTTCACGCAAAACCTCCTGTGGCATATGTGGTTTAGGTATGTTATACGCACTCATCATCATCATCTCAGCCATAGGACCTCCACTGTTGAACATAGGCCTCCCCCAATGCTTTATACGCACTTGCTAGCGATTAATTAAACTTTACAGTATTATTGTTCATACCTACGTCACTGACTGAGAACTGAGAAATATTTTAACTGAGAAATATTTTAAGTATAAATTATCGGTTTTTATTTCTACCTGAATTCCACGCGGGCGAACCTGCGGGCAAAAGCTACTTTTTTCATAAGTAATAAATCAAGAATAATTTTACGATTTCACTGTAATTTTTATAAATTAGCTTTGTAATTAGAATGATAAATGTATATTTTTTTAAGACACCATAATTGATTTTCAACCTTAACAATATTTTTAGATTATTGTACATAAACTATGTTATAATAATGCTTTACTTAGAAATCGAACCCAAACCTTTCGAAGGGTTTTCACCCCTCCAATCTCTAAGCCGAGAGGTGTCACTGGACTTATAGAACGACAGCATTAGCATTCCGACGTCAGCTTCGAAGACAAGTGGCGCTTCCACACGGCAAACGACAAGGACGGGGCTTGACTGGCAGCGATTTGCATATCGGAATAAATTGGGATATTTTAGTGTCATATTTTAATTTTAATTAAGTAGTAGTGATTAGCGGATTTATTAAATTATTCTTCAAGGATAGAGTTGTACAAGTTGGGTTGATAAAAGCTAAAGAATTTGAATCATATCTGATTCAAGTGCATTTTTGAAGTTATTCATGTAGTGTGCGCACTACGCCGATTCGATTTGGCCGATTCTTGATACAATTTAAAATCGGGCACAACTATCGGCCAACTAAAAATCAACGGTGTGCGCCTACTCTTACATGACATAAAAATTAATTGCTGTTCGTTAGTCCCGCTGATACTCGAGAATGGTTGGACCGATTTGACTTATTTTGGTTTTAATGGTTGTAGTCCAGGGAAGGTTTAAACGGTACCAAGTCGTACACACAATAAAAGCGGTTCATAAAACTTGAAACCAGCGTCTACCAATCCACATGACAGACGAAAAATAACGTATTTGATACGTGAAACGCCACTCAAATAGCGTATTATGTCGTATAATATGCCACGATTACATCGAGCGTTCACTTAAAATAAATGGTCTTTCATATCTGATATGTTCAGTTGTCAGAAGATAAATACACATTAGGCAATGATATTAGTATTCTATCCGAGTTCGCAAGGACAAACGGCACATTATACATGATGGGCGCACATACGTTGGGCTGTGGCTTGACTGGCAGCGGGATAATTGAAAACAAATGACTAGCAATCAAATTCAAACATAACTGGCACTAGAAAGAAAGAAAGAATCATTTATTGCAATGGACATCACAAAAGACAAAAGAGGTAAATTAAAAAAAAGCAAACAAGACAGAGGTAGCACATAAAACATTACAATGGAAGAGTAGTCATCGCAATGGGACCCCACTTAGCATATGCCGTGGCCCACGGTGAGGCGGGCCACAACGCTGGTTTTCAGTGTGCCCCATGCCGAGTGGGAGTCACGGACACTAACCTATACTGCATAAAATATACTAAACTAAAGGTCGTTGTGGAAATCTTTGGAGACCTTGTCCAGCATTGAACGTAATTTGGTTAAAACGACGATCAGTCAAATATGGAAAATGTCTTGGCTGGCCTTAACCAACTGTGACTTTTGACTGGTTGCGGGAGATTGATACATTTGAAAACAAATGACAATCAATCAAATGTAGAGACCAAATGTTGACTTAAGGTCTGATACCTTTTGACAAAACGGAGAGTTAAGATTACATAGATATTCGGCTGTGGCTAAGAATGCAAAAATACTGAGTAAAACATAGACAAATAACTAAAAATTCACGTCCTAGAGTCTGAAACTCACAGAGTAATAATTTATATGAAAATCGCAATAACTACATAAACTGCTTTGTATTTTCACGCAATATAAACTCACAACTCAATCGTTACACCAAATAAATCTTCATTAATTATTAAATAATTTTCTAAGAGGCCTAATTTCTGAGACTTGAAACATCTAGCCTATATTTATCCGTGCAAAATAATTTTAATGGTATTTTAGTGCGCAATTTAGTAGTTGATATAGGCCAAAGCAAACATTTTGCTTATGAGAGCTTCAACCATCTAAACCACTCTAAGCTCGGTATGACAAACCCGTACTTTAGTGCTCGCATGCGTGTACGTTACTCCAGCTGGAAAGTAGCTCCTAGAGTGATATGAGTAGAACGTATAATTAGTTCCCAACATGGTGTAAATGTGCGCCGAATTAGAGATTAGTGCGTGCTGTCGTTTTGGTACAAAACGAAAAAAACGATTCCTGCTGGAGTAACGTTTTTCTAGCAGGAAAATTCTAAACGAATGATCGGAAAGAGAAAAACTGTGTACGAGCAGATAGCTTATATTTGTTCTATTATGTGAGCTGAAAATGTGATTTGTGCGTCTTCAGGTTTTCGAGATATTGCATTTCCTGCCAGGGTAACGTTTTGCAGAATGCTCTATCTCAATAACCGTTATATGTGCGCCTATAGAATAAACACACACGAGTAGCTCTTGATTTGTGCGTATATGTGAAAGAAACATGTTTATGAAAATATTTATAAATATCAAGTAATCGAGCTTTCTTCAAAATCCGAAAAAATCGTGTAGCGCCTGAATAACAAAACATACAAGGTCACTGAAAACTGTATTCGATCCTTCTTAATATTTTATATTTGTTCAATAAACGCTCTAATTATACGGTTAACATCCGCTCATCTTGGTGTAGCTGATTCCTTGTATTTTGACGTCAAAGTTATAGCTCCGTCGTAATTACTTTTAGTGATATTATTCAATGACCCATGAATGTGCGTTTTTGAAACTTTCTATGGTTATAATACGTCTTAAGAAGGATCGAATACAGTTTTCAGTGACCTTGTATGTTTTGTTATTCAGGCGCTACACGATTTTTTCGGATTTTGAAGAAAGCTCGATTACTTGATATTTATAAATATTTTCATAAACATGTTTCTTTCACATATACGCACAAATCAAGAGCTACTCGTGTGTGTTTATTCTATAGGCGCACATATAACGGTTATTGAGATAGAGCATTCTGCAAAACGTTACCCTGGCAGGAAATGCAATATCTCGAAAACCTGAAGACGCACAAATCACATTTTCAGCTCACATAATAGAACAAATATAAGCTATCTGCTCGTACACAGTTTTTCTCTTTCCGATCATTCGTTTAGAATTTTCCTGCTAGAAAAACGTTACTCCAGCAGGAATCGTTTTTTTCGTTTTGTACCAAAACGACAGCACGCACTAATCTCTAATTCGGCGCACATTTACACCATGTTGGGAACTAATTATACGTTCTACTCATATCACTCTAGGAGCTACTTTCCAGCTGGAGTAACGTACTCCTCGCATGCTGACGTGCTTCCCCAAACCAAACGTTTGCATATGCCATTGCAACACTGGCTTTTGATGCCATACTTTAGCATGATGTCCGATACGCAGGCAAATCATACAACATCTCTTCTTCCTAATTACTTCTTTCTTGTCGTCGTAACTCATCTTAGCAAGCTTGAAACACTCGAAGCTGGAGTGGGTTGATTTATCACACCATATACACCCTACCACACGATTCGAATCTTTACTGGTACCCGCTACTAAACAAGAAGCTGTTGGCTCCTTGCTGTATTGCGCTGAATCTATATTGAAAGACGTTTTCGCTACCGCAATGCGCTCATTACTCTCAACTTCCTTTTGCAAAAATTGTAGTAAATTGGAAAGTTGTTTACCTGTGTCATCGCTTTTGTTATCTCCAGCTTGGTACCTTTCGTAAGCTTTGAGTATATCCGTAGGCAGCGCAGACTCCACTAGAGGCAGCAGCATGGCGGCGTACTTGTCCGATGTTACTTGTAGCGACTCCAGAGCTCGCAGATAAGTTGTCAACTTGTCGTAGAGGTTGGTCAGCGGAAGAGGCTGTTTTACCTGTGATAAAGTCAAATTTAGTAAATCTCTCACGTACACATCAATCAGCAGATTATCTCGCGCAAACCTCTCTTTCAATTGCGACACCGCTTTGTCATAATTCTCGGCGGCTGGTGGGAAACTTTCCACAAGACTTCTGGCCGACGAATTCTCTTCCATGCATTGGATAAGGTATTGAAACTTGTCATACTTATCTATTAGCGGGTCTTCGTCTACTTTTTTGAATTGGCCCCAGAAGCCAATCCAGCTCCTTACGTTTCCGTCGAATTTTCTGAGTTCCAATTTGGGCAAGTTAAAGTTTCGCTTATAACCAGCACTCTCGCAGCTGCATCCATCAAGCGATTTATATGCCCGTAAACTCTGTGAATCGGCCACATCGTGTGACACTAAACGGTCAACTTTTCTCTTTAAAGCGGTCCATTTCATTCTATAGTTATCCGCCTGGTCCATCTCATCATCAATCTCTTTTTCATCGCCGCTATCCACAAGGTATTTATATATCTGTACGTCATGGTCGAATAGCTCTTGAACTCGTGGTTCCAATGTATCTATTGCCGCAGCTATGGAATCCACGTCGGGCTCACTCGTTTCCAATAGACGATGAATATCATTTGTCCTCCTTGTAAATAATTTGCGCAACCGTGTGCGCTCCTTTTTTACGGCTTCTAAATTCATTTTTACTTCACAGGGTCGCCAGATGTAGAAAATAAAATGGGATTGTAAAGAAAGAGATGTTTACTTTATGCGGACATTTTATTGACAGCTTAATCACTTGTCAAACAAATAAAAATAATAAAATCATTCGTCCATAGACAAATACAAAAAGAGGTTTTGTACAACTGCGTGGCAAAATATTATTTTATTAGTAGTAGCAACTCTTGTTTTCTGTTTCCCATTAGTAGGTAAATGTGTCCACTTATTTAGCTTTTAGCTAACTTAGCTATAAGGCTAACTTTCCTTTGCCCTACCGATCGGAATCAAAATTGACAGAATATAGTAACACTTAACCTATTTTACATAGAGACAAGTATTTACATAGTTGTGATAACTATCAAACGTAATACCCTCTACCAGATATTTTGAGTAGGTACTTACTCGTAAGTCTACTGCATAACGAATAAACACAAAATGTAACACAAAAGTGTAAGCTTCATGGTCAACTGAAGAAATGTCGATGTTGACTAGCGTAACTGCTGCCTGTAGATGGCACTTACACATGGACAGAATATTATGTATATTTTATGAACCTATAGTACTGCTTCAATAATCCGCGATTCGAAACGCGTGAGTAAAAACGCGTTAACGGACCAGCTCTGTCTAAACGTATCGCTGTTAACAATCTTAACCTCAAAATAGGTTAGGGCTTTTAATACAATTTGGTCACCCGAATACCGGGCGCTTAAACCATTTTTCTTGCCTAACCGTGTTCATCATGTTAATACAAGGTAGATATACGGTAAGCTGATAAAAAAGGGTCAGTAAACAGTTTTGTTTTGGATAAAAGGGATTTTGTATGCGCTATTCCTCGGATCTAGAGATTTACGGCAATGAGGAAAAAGTGAGGATTGCGTAATATGTGGAGAGAACTCACTTTTTGTGAGTGAAGAGATAAAATATTTGCTGGTGGCTTTGTTTGATGGGGCATTATTCGAATAGAATAGAATATTGAGGGGCTTTTTGAAGGACAAGTTGGTTTTTACGAGCTACGATTGTCTAATACAATACACGAAAGTAATTTTGGCTTTTCTATTGAAACTCTATAGACTAATTCCCGTTTTCACCATCAATCCCTAATATTTAAGTGACCCCTATGTAAACAAAATTCCTGTCATGTGTTACCCTATGGTAACAAACAAAATAATGGTGATAAGTGACCCCGAAGCGACAGCGTAGATGAAAACTGGCATTACTCTGTAAACCTACACCCTAGTAATTTTAGCAAATGAAATATGATTTTATTAATTTTAGTTAAGAGCAGATCGTTAAATTATAAAACACAAAAATAGGGATCATTTGATTCGCGTGTATATATCTTTTAAAATAATTAAAATTTAAAAAGCTCCGTAACGCTTAGATAGAGTTCTGTAAAAAAATACAATTACAGTAACATTAGTAAAATTTCTTAGTTACTTTGTTATAAATATTAATTACTAAAATGCGATTGACGTATTTGGGTTGTTAGGTTGTTTGGAAAACATCTGAAATTCTGAATTTCAAAATAAACTAGGTAAATAAATAGGCTGAAATGAAATAAACTTCTGATTTTCGTCCACGTTAACTATTTCTGAAATTGAATAGGGTCCATTAAAATATGATCTAACAGAAAATATTTCAATCTCAACTAGAAATTGAAAATTAAATTATTTGTAATAGAATTTCTAGAGTCCTTTTAATTAGAATTGGATCAAAAGGTTAATTTATCATTTCTATAGTAAAAGTTCAACTTTCTAGATTTCAGATATCAAATAGCCAATTTCTAGTCGCCCATTTCTACCCAAATAATAACACTTCACTACAAAGGTTACGTGAAAACAATACGTATTCGAGTTTCGGAGTCGTTTGCGATGCAAATGTTTTGTTTTCTTTCGCCAAGGGTTAGAAGTCGCTAGGTCACGTGACTTTTCGATTGCCTGTAGCTTCTTTACATGCAAGAAGATCTAAAACATGTAGAATTTGTAAAATAACATTGAAGGAACTTGGATTTTTCTTCAAAATCTTTATTAAGCCCTTTATGGCCGTTATACCTACAAAAAATAGTCTGCTATACATACCACCATATTCGCTTGTCCTACATACTTTAAGACAACATTATTGGCTGGTACTGAAAAGAAATAATGCAATTTTAATTAAGTACCTCAGTGAACTCTGTCAGCCTTTAATTAAAATACTTTGACTTGACTTATATCGAGCGATTCTTCATACAAATTGGAAGCGACCTAACTATCGGCCGACTAAAAGTCTGTAGTCTGCGATAAGTTTTATAGTTGTCCTTTTTCATAAGGATTTTCCTTACTCTGTAATTTGATTTTTTATGCATAACAAAGCAGGTATTTGACCACAATTAGGGATTGCAATCCGGTCCGGCGGATCCGGTAATCCGGCGGATCCGGTGTGTTTTTGGACCTACCGGATCCGGTGAGTCGGCGCCGGATCCGGTGGCGGATCCGGTAAAGCTAAAAATACGCGAACGTGAACTGGGAAAGTCGAGCGCGCGCGCATTTGCCAGATCGCTAGACGTGCCGCGACACTACATTGCATTTTCCTTTGCAAAAAATAAATGCTTCTTGTTTTATTGTTTCTTAGGAGTCAGATTATTTCTTAAAAAGAACTGAAGTTGAATTTATAAGTACTTTAAAAGACTGTTTTGTTGATTTAAGTCTGCGTAAATTATTAATAAGTGTTTAATAGTACCTATCATTACTTAAGTACTTTCAGATACTTACATACAGCAATAAGTGAGAGTCAAACTGATTACTAACTTTATTATTTAGAATTTTCATAATTTTATTACTACAAATAGTACATACTTACCAAAAATTACAATTAATACCGAAAAATATAAATAAAAGTGACTTTATTTTCCATAAATACGTATTTTATTTTTCTTTTTATTTACTATTATCTATACTTATAATAAATCTGTAGAGAGGTAAATTCTGTACATGAAATATATTTTCAAAATAACTATCAGGGGGTGATTAGTGATCGATACTGATGCCAAAAATGCAATCAGTAAAATTTTTGTCTGTCTGTCTCTCTGTCTGTATGTTCCTTATAGAAACAAAAACTACTAGACGGATTTTAACGAAACTTGGTACAATTTATTCTTCATACTCCTGGGCAGGTTATAGTATAGTTAGGAATTCCCACGGGAACAGGAATTAGCGGGAAAATTCTTTTGTATGAAAAATCTAAACCGCTTAAGTTAGACGCTTGAAATTTGGCATGCAAGTACCTTAGTAAACTTAAAGCTTACTTACAACAGGATATTGCAAAATTCCCACGGGAACGGGAGTTAGCGGGAAAAAACATTTGTATGAAAAAATCTAAACCGCGTAAGATAGATGAAGGGGGTAAAACGGGATCCACGCGTACGAAGTCGCGGGCGGCTGCTTCAAAACTAAAAATCACTAAATACTAGACCAAGTAACTTTGCAATCCGGCCGGATCCGTCCGGATCCGGCCGGATTAGCGTCAATCCGGTGAAATCCGGCCGGATTGAAAATGATACCGGATTGCAATCCCTAACCACAATCGCACCTGATGTTAAGTGGGATGCATTCTAGGATGGTACATATCTGCCCTGTAAGTGCTTATTTCATCATCATTTCAGCCATAGGACTTCCACTGTTGAACATAGGCCTCCCCTAATGCTTTCCACGTTGATCGATTGCTAGCGGCCTGCATCCAGCGCTTCCCTGCTACCTTTACGATGTCGTCGGTCCACCTTGTAGGTGGACGTCCCACGCTGCGTTTTCCGGTGCGCGGCCTCCATTCCAGAATCTTGCTGCCCCATCGGCCGTCAGTTCTGCGTACAATATGCCCTGCCCATTGCCACTTCAGCTTGCTAATCCGTCGGGCTATGTCAGCGACTTTAGTTCGTTTACGGATTTCCTCATTTCTGATTCGATCTCGCAAAGAAACACCAAACATAGCACGCAGTGCAACTTTGAGCTTCTGTATAAGGCCTATAGTAAGAGGCCACGTTTCCGAGCCATAAGTTATCACTGGTAACACACATTGGTTGTAGACTTTCGTCTTCAGGCACTGCGGTATTTCGGACGAAAAGATGTTACTCTCGCAGCATTACAGTCTTCGTGAAAGACAGCAGCAGGCAACGAATTCCAGTCCCTAGCTGTTCGCATTATAAAAGAGTCATCGAAACGCTTAGTGCAAAGAATTAATAAACAGATAGTTCTACAAGAGATTGTGATGTCTGTAACTTTTTAATACAATTCCATAGTAGTAAAAACTTACTTTGTTTAACCTGAAATAGCAATGACTCAAATAGCAATCACTTTTAACTTCGGTAGTAATTCAATAAGTTTTAGAGAGTTTCTCGGAAACCGAGTGACAGTTATTGCGCAAAATGGATTTTGTAACCTTTTATTTACCTAGCTTATTTATCTAAAAGTGTTCTCAGAAGGTCCTTTTCATTAGTAGCTTAATAGATTACAGTGTTTAGCATACATTATGATGGGGTTTCCCCGAATCTACCTCGTATTGAGTGAGGAGAATTGAAACAACTTTGAAACATAATGTTTGAAAAATATTAATTTAGTCGTATTGTTGTGTTTAAATCTTTTCATCAATGTTTTTTGCGAATGTAATACATATCTGTACTTTTAGTCTGGGTTGCACCATCTTACTTTAACTTTGATAAACGTCAAAAATCTGTCAAACTCCATACAAAATGCACCGGTTATCGTCATAGTTACCGTTAAAGTTAGGTGGTGCAACTCAGCCTTAATCTGTGGTAATGAGGGCTATCGTTATTATAATTAACAGTTGGCACCCCTGGCGATTGACAGGACCTTACTCTACAGTGGCGCCATCTTGATGAGTGCAAATGCGATAGACTTAGATTCGGAAAAAAGTTGACATTACACATCTCCTTACATTTCGAGCTTCGGTGCTTCGAAAAAAACATGGCCGGTGCTCTACTATACATATAAAACAAACCTTTCACGTTGTTAATTTGTTGTATCATTTTTTACGATCTTAACTTGTCTGAGATCTAAATTACAGTTCACCTACAGACCCGCCCCACCCGTTACTGTAACTTAAAGTAACATCCCTGAGTTCCAGCATCCACGTTACAGTAGCAATAATAGCAGTAATACTCCGTTACCTCAGTCGATTTCCTAACGACCCGTGCCCGGGCCCGATTGATACTATAGTTCATTCAACTTATGATGGTGATTTAGACAGATAAAACGTTTCGTTTTATGATTCTAACTTTTTACGAATAAAAATATTGAGTTGTAAAAATCAATTACTTTTGTGTGTTTTCATCCTTCCAAAATATCAATCACTAATCTTTCTCAATTAACCTAAACAAGAATTTCTATTTATTTATAAGTTTATTATTTAGAAAAAATTGTGAAAAAATATTAAATGAATTGCTTCTGCGTTAGTCGGAACTTTTGCTCATAGGGATGGGACATAAACAATCGCAATAAATCAGTAATCGGCATGGTGGTCATCTTACCATCGAATCACGATTATTATCTCAGGCAGGTCAAAGCTAAGTCAGTACGTGTGCGTTTGCTTTTGATGACGGTTTTGTTTTATGCGATTTCTCCACGTATTGTTTGTTATTGTTATTTTGATGTTTTATTGAATAAAATGCATATATTTAATTCTTTGTGATTTATTTTGTACCACTAAGAATATTCACGTTTATTCCATTTCCAGATAGTTCAAATTCATAGATATAATTTTGATCAAGANATAGATACAATTTTGATCAAGATTAAAAATCAAACAAACAAACGGCGATTAGATTTCTATAGAAAATATTCTCGATTCTAAAAAATATCGATTAGGTTTATAAGGAGCGCCTCACTAAATAGAACTGTCATAATCACCATCTTACGCTGAATGGACTATAAACTGCTTTTTACGGCGGCGCCATTGCCGTAAAGGCCTTCGTAATGATGCGGCGTCAGTTCTGTAGTTATGTAATCAGTGATGCTCAAGCGTTATGAGTTCTGTCGAAATATTTTGAGTTCTGTCTGTTAACTGTTCTAAGGCTGAGTTGCACCATCTAACTTTAACAAACGTCAAAAACTCCATACAAAAACCAACGATTTTTGTTATATTTACAGTTAAAGTACCTAAAACATCTGATAATGATGTTATAATTCGAGATGGACCTAATTAGTCTTCTAATTCAAGAAGCTTTAATAATTCTTGGTTTTTAAGATCATCTTTGACAAACTTTACATTTTGTTATTATTCCACAAAACGTTTTAATCGTTGGGCACTGTTTTGATTAATTTTATTCAGTGTCTAATTATTTTATTGAAGTTATTCAAAGAAGGAGAAATAATGAAGTATTACTGAGATATCATAAAGTAGACTACAATGGCAGTATTTTTCATTTTCAATCGCAAACTTTGACAGCCTTTTAAGAACGATAGCGAATTGATAATAATAAAACCATGACCTGTTGCATTCGTTCAGGTGCAGTTGATGCATTTCTGATGAGGGCCGATACTCAATTGTAGTTACGATAATAAAGGAAACTAGGTACTATGACTGAACTGAATAGTGAATCGTTTTTATACGAAGAGACCGATGAGATTTGACCTGCCTTTTTTTTACTGATGTAATATGTTTTCAACAACTATGAAAATACTTAGCGTAGTAATTATACATAACTAGCTTTCCGCCCGCGGCTTCGCCCGCGTGGAATTTTGTCTGTCACAGAAAAACTTTATCGCGCGCGTCCCTGTTTCAAAAACCGGGATAAAAACTATCCTATGTTCTTTCCCGGGACTCAAACTATCTCTATGCCAAATTTCATCAAAATCGGTTGCGAGGTTTAAGCGGGAAAGCGTAACAGACAGACAGACAGACAGACAGACAGACAGAGTTACTTTCGCATTTATAATATTAATATAGTTGGGATTACCTATTGAAAAAGCTTCAAGTATTTTCTTAGACCAGCTGATTGTATTTAAATTGTATATATGTATGGTTTTTTATACATAACAAGGCAGGTATTTGACCGCAATCGCACCTGGTGTTAAGTGAGATGCAGTCTAGGATGGTACATAATCTGCCCTGTAAGTGCCTATTCACTCTCGCCTTGACTAAGAAGATTATAATGTAATGAACATTTCTCTTTCATGCTGGTTGATAATGTCACCTAATTTAGGTCTTAATATTGCTTCTCCCGAGAGTTTATACCCCGGTGAAGCCGCTACCATACTACGGACTGGCAATAAGTGAAATTCAGAGTACGCCACGAACCTCTCTGTGGTGCTGATATATTATACTCCACATTCTGGAGACCATGTTTCTATACCGTTAATAGGGATTCATACAGATAAGCTTGCTGTATATTTCAAGCACTTTGACAGGTCGAATTGGAATTCGCTACAGATTTACTTACCTTATTAGTAGAGCAAAAGGTAAAGTCTGCAAGATGAATATGAATATTGGGAGATTATGTGTTAGGGTCCTAACGAATATTAGTAAGAAATAAATGAAATAGCGGACTGTATAAAAATAGGTGCTGTATTCTCGCCAGCCTAAATTTACAATTGATTATCTAGGATACGCGGTAATCGTGCGACGACGGTGGTGTCCCAAAGGCGAGTGTCTGACCCGAGCGCAGCCGATGATGACGCTGTCGGCCCGAGGTGACGTTAGTCATCGTACGCCGCCCGCACGTCTCCTCCCGCGCGTTGTTGGGTTCCCAACATTATGTTTAGGTACTCGTATATTAACTGTGTTCACACTTTCATAAGACATTTGAATTAAATTAAAATTTAATAAGTAGGTTTCATGTTGCAAACACGACACTTATGTAAATAATAACAGTTTCATTTTCTACCACTTATTATGCCACAATAATTACTTCTGGTCTACTTCGGTCGAAAACTTAAATCGTTCCTTGATATTATAGTACTTAAGTCTCTTCCTAAAAGCCTACATGTTATCTTAAATTAGCTAACACCTTGTGCACGTCGAAACTAAATTTTTGTTTTTGCTCTAACGTCCTCCGCTGCCTACAATACAATGCTTACAAGAAACAACCAGAACAGAAAACACACAAACCCGCCCAAAAAAGGCAGTTGATGCTTTTTTCATCGCAGTACCGAATCACGGTTTGCTTTAAGTTATATTTGATGTAGCTGCTCGTTAACTTTTTCATTGAGCCAATATTTTGAGTCCCGCGAAGGCATCAATCGTACCGCTCCACTTATTTCGTTCATGGCACAAGGTACAAACTTGCAGGGGTTGCTTTTATGGTCAAATAAGTGGGCCGGCGAAGAAAAATTGGAGTTGCTCCTCATACATAAAGATGTGCAAACGTCTGCTCGATAGATCTGCTATGTGTAGATAAGTTTTCGATTTCTTAAAAGCGTTTTGTGCCACTTTTGTCCCCGTTTGTCAAAATGAGTCAAATAGTCAATAGATCAACCCTCATAATATGAGTAAATACATTATGAAAATCTGTGTTAAGATGTTTTTCTAGTTGTACTATTATGTGATAGTGAACTATTCCTTACTAGAGAATAGAGCTTTTTTCCGGATTATTATAAAAGTATTAAATAAAATTAAATGTGCAAGGTCTGTTTGTAGGCCAAACAATTCTAAACATTTCTTCAAATCATTTTATCCAGAAAAGTTTAATGTTTTATGGCCTTAAAACTTAAAATTTTATTATGATTTACTCAGAGTAATTTCATAAATAAAATAAAAGCTGAGATGTAGAAAATAAACCCAACCAAAACCACAACTTCTGCAAATATGGTTTACGTCCACTCAGGCGGCGAACTAAAATGAAAATTTCGTGTACCCGTCTCAATTTATGAATGCGGGCTTAAAAGCGAAATAAATCGCCGAATGTTCCAGATTTGGGCCAACACATAAAACATTCCCAGCTTTAAATATTTAAGCAGCCATCTAGGGAAGCAGAAGTTATGAAAATTATTAATTCCAAACGAAGTTTCGGGCGCGAGGCCATGATTTAATTGTTTTGCTTATTTACTGGCGTTTTTAGCATATTTACGCAAACAGTTGCTTTGTTTGTGTTTTGAGCTATGTTTTGACATCATTCTAACGTTTAAATTTAAAATTAAATTATACTTTAATTACTCTTATTACAAATACAATATTTATCCTGGCTATAAATAATGTAATGTCACAATGTTATATTTTAGGAAAAATGAAATGAAATGGCAAATTTCGTAGGTAAGCATTTCGTTTGACTTTACAATTATGACAAGTTAGTTATAGTCCAAAATAGAAATAAATACCTAGTATTGATAATAGCGCCCTCCTGTCAGTGTCATATCTGGGACATCTACCTAGTGATGTCCAGTTCTACACTAAGAGTAGGCGCACACCGTTGATTTTTAGTTGGCCGATAGTTGTGCCCGATTTCAAATTTTATGAAGAATTGGCCAAATCGAATCGGCGTAGTGTGCGCACTCCCAAACATGCCCATACTGGTCAACTGCCCGACTAAACTATCGGCCGACGAAAAATCAACGGTGTGCGCCTACTCTAAGGCCGGGTAGCACCATGTTACTTTAACTTTGAAAAAAGTCAATAATCTATCAAACTCCATACAAAAAACATCGGCTATCGTCAAAGTTGTGGTAAAGTTAGGTGGTGCAATTCACCCTAAGGCTTTTACAAAACGACTTTTATCTTCGCACATTCTTCGATACTTATGTGAGTTTTCACGTGTAGGCGTTACTTAACAAAAACTCTCTACATTATTAAGGATCTACCAACAAAGTTTTTACGATTCCACCAAGGAAGCCGTATACCACCCGTTATAACCCGCGTAGTATATTATGCCCTAAATATCTCTGGAACTTCGCTGTAATTCGTCAGATAATTGTGTACCCACTCCGAACGTTAACTTTCAAGCAGTTTGAAGGTATTTCCTTAGATGTGTTTAGTTATGTGACTCGCGTAACCGCATGTTGGAGATCCTATTTATATCCTATTAATCCTACCCCTTATTAATATGTATTATAAATGTCAAAGTGGTGAGGATGGATGGATGTTTGTTAGTCTTGCACGTAAAAAGTACTGAATATACGAGTACATAATATTTTCATAAAATAAATCAGAATTTTTAAAGCTTAGTTTTAATTTTAAGTTTTTAACGTTTTTATTATTTAGTAAAGTTAATCTGAAATTAATTGCCCTAAAATCATCATATTATTGTTTAAAATTACACTGGTAATCTGAGTGAAATTGCTTTAATTTTCTTACAATTAATTATTCTTGTAATTAAATGCTTGTTTCCATTCTTTGGTTTCTTGTTTCAAAATGTATTTAATACTAGGTATCTTGTTTTCTTTTCATTTTAATTTGAAGTAAGGTGAAACCATTTAAGTATCACACTAGTTTTAACTCAAATGAAACAAAATGTTTAAAAAAATAATACGTTAATTAGTTTCAAATGTCTTACATCTTCATAGATATAATATAATTTATAGTTGTTTGTATAGTTATTACGTCTTGTGTTCTTCTTCGCACGTAACCACGTCAAGCGGGATGTGAAAATGTTTGAGATAAATACCGATTTGCCCAAAAGTTTGAACAAACCAGTTTTATAAACGTTGAGGTATGCATAAAAAACCGAAAAGGATTTGTTAGGAAAATTTGATCAGTGTCATCTGATATCAGTAATATACAGTATAGCATAGTATTTAAATTGGAAAAAATAATTTACTTTGTTTAAATATTTAAATTGCTTGAACTGAATGATCTCTTACGGGCCAAAATTTGCAAGACAATGGAATTAAACACTTAATAAAGACAGTCGCAAGACATCGATCACAATCGAGACACTTGAAAGATGTTGAAATTCGCGAAAGTTTTAATCCAACCATTAATATTCACTCGTCAAAATAAATTAACAAATACCTCATCAGAATTAATTTCCAACATATTTGTGTATACCAAACGCCAAATATTGGCTCCAACATGACCTCCAAACATTTGGCCCCAATCTTGTAACCTCTAAACATTAGCTCAAACGTGTAACCTCCAAACATTGGCTCCAACATGTAATCCCAAACATTTTCTGTATCAGGCGACTTGCTCAGCTTACTCGACATTAAGTGTAAACCCAAAGTTTGCTCACTTTCACTTAATATGCTGAACGGTAACTTTGCCTTGGAGAAGTTATGAATTCATTAAAAACTCTGACGAGGCATATAGAGTTTACCTACTCAAAGTTTGCGCCTAGAAATCTTGTTTTGCTTTGGCATTAGAAGGATTATGTTATGGTTAGGTTAAGGTAACAAACAGAAAATAAAAAAATCAGGAATTTTATATTACTTTTTCTTAAATTGGATAGTAACTTTTTTTTTAAATAGCTATCAACAGTAGCTTGAGGACTTGTTACTATTTAAAATCAACTTATTAGTTGTTTATGTTTTTTGTGTTTGATCTTGGTAAATACGTATTTTATTTTATTCTACGCTGTAATGAAGGCTACGCGCTTACAAAACGAGTCTGAAAAACATTTAAATGAACTTTTACTATTATTATAATGGCCTAAAGCTGTTGATATTTAATTTGTTACATCATTTACAATGGACATACAATAAGGAATTTTTTTTTCATATTCAGTCTTATTTATTTTTCACAGTCCTACCTGTTTCCTTCTATTATTTTTTTGTTAAAATGAAGAAACATTACAAAAAACATATTATTACATAACTAGATGAATTAAATTAACGCCTGTGTACCACATTGTATTTAATATTACCCAAAAGAGCACGTCTATAAATATGGACTCAATATTCTTGAACACAGTTTTGACACAATAAGAATCCGCCTCTATCCAAAGTTTTCCTCTACAAAATATTCACAATATTCATGACTTCGTCATAAACGCCACAACACCAATTTGTCGGACCCGGATTCCGTCATGTTGACGGGGGTCGTGACGACGTCAGATACACTCGTGTCAAGTCATACAACACGATAGTAGTTTTGTTACGAGTTAAAAATGTTAAGCAAAATGTATTTTGTAACGCATAATATCGTGACGTCACTTTGAGAGTCTCTCGTTTGTAAGCCAAATGCCAGAAACGGAAATAACTTTTTAAATTTTAACTAAATGATGATATTTTTTTTATAATGATAAATGATTAAATTGGTATTGAGAAAAACCATAACCATTGAATGGATTAAGTGATGAATGCATGTTAAAACTTAAAATCACGCAATGGTAATAAGTATAACTTCAAATGAAACATTAAAATATTATGTAAAATTTTCATCAATTTTCCAGTACACGTAAGAAATGTAAGTTTTTGACCCAGAGCCATGGCGTGTGGCATGAAATAATTTCAAAGAATGTTTTCATCGAAGGAACGAGATAAAGCGAAAAGCTCTATGAAACATAAATCAGGCATAAATGGTTGATTAAACATGTTATTGTGACTTATGTGTCACAGCATTTTAGATGATATGCAAGCTTTGTGAGAAATTATCAAATACTTACTTGCATGTTTTTGCTTTGTATTTATCTGTGGAAGGACCGACCAACAAGGTGGACCGACGAGCTCATAAAGACAGCAGGAAAGTGCTAGATGCAGGCCGCCACCAACCAGCCATATTGTGGAAATCATTAGGGGAGGCCTATGTTCAGTGGACGTCCTATGGCTGAAAATGATGATGATGATGACAGAAGTGCTGAAAGAAGACTTACTGCTGTAAGAAAAGTCATTTTTGTAGCTTTTTTCTATCACTACGTATTGGTTTATTCCAAAAATTTTACATTCATATGATAGACTGAATAGTCTGTCAACAAAAGTTGGAATATGTCTGAATTTCCTCAATCAAATCGGATTCATACTAGCTTTTTGTGCACGTTTACGCTTGTTTTGGCATTGGCAAATTCGTGTTTCAATACACAAAACGTGAGCGCACTCGTTTTGGTCTATTTGTTCGAACTCTAAAAAACCAGTGGCAATACACGAGAGGACATAGTAACTCGCATATTAAAACGCGTGTGGCAAAAAGAGCTTAGCTTTAGATGGACAGTATTTCATCTAATGAGACAAACATCATATTATTATTATGTCATCTAATTTTTCATATTACATACATTTTCATTACTGACTTGGTGAACTGTCAGAATGTATGGGAAAAACTAAGCCATTGGTGTAGCTTGAAGTACCTCAGTTTATTTATTTATTTATTTATTTATTTAAGGACAACCAACAAAACATACACCATACATTCACAGTTTCCTTATAAATAAATTAAGCTAAGGTGTTGCCTTAATAAAAGGTTGCCACGACATGCACCGAATGTTGGATAACAATAACGTTGCCAAAGTGACAGAATGCAAAACGCAAAACAATAAATTATTAGCTAACCGTCGGAGTATACAATTCAGAAATTTGTTTTTTGAATTTACGTAGCGAAGATGACATATCAACGCTGGCCCCGGATGAACGTGACAGGTTGCTAAATTGTGACTGAATAAATAAATAATAATAAAAATAAAAATTGTTTATTTTATCAGACACTCATTATAGTACATTAAAAATTTTGGAAGATAACAATTGTTGTTCTGAGTGTGCGATCTGGAGCCTAAACTAGGGTCACCCTGTATTTCAGGCCTCCAGGTCCCCCACCCGCGGATCACAATAAGATATTACAATACAAAAAGATTAAAGTTTAAGTGAATCCTGTTGATAGAGGAGAAATGACCCAGATTTGTCCTAAAACCATTTGCTTTAAACGGCAGATACCTGGACAACCGAGCTAGTTTGAAGGGAACATTGAATTTAATCTGTCTAACGAGATCAGGACAATCTATGTAACCATTAATTATTTTATATAGGAATAGACAATCCAATATTTTCCTTTACTTTAACTCACTATCCATCTAGGCTATCCCAACTAATATTATAAATGCGAAAGTATCTCTGTCTGTCTGTCTGTCTGTCTGTTACGCTTTCCCGCTTAAACCTCGCAACCGATTTTGATGAAATTTGGCATAGAGATAGTTTGAGTCCCGGGAAAGAACATAGGATCGTTTTTATCCCGGTTTTTGAAACAGGGACGCGCGCGATAAAGTTTTTCTGTGACAGACAAAATTCCACGCGGGCGAAGCCGCGGGCGGAAAGCTAGTATTAATCTACGAGTAAGTAGAATAGGCATCTAACAAATAAATAAGATGCCATAGTTTCCAGCTTTAAGCACAGTGTTAAGTGACATCATTCACACTATGCACATTATATTTCCAGAAAATACTCGTACACCAACGCTAAGTTGGGCATCACATTTAATTTTTAATATTATTCAACTTGTCTAGATCAGACAATAAATAATACATAGACTGAAAATCCTAACAACTTGCGCGTGCCAAAGTATTTAGAAATGTAGATTTAAAAGTTACAGGACATTGTGAAACATTTCTCTCTCATTTTCAGACAGTCGTTTCATCTATAGTTTCAGAACTCATTAGAATGCCTTTTGTGATTAGAAGCTGAGGCGAATCGGACGTAATCACTTGAAATCGTTATCTTAATGATGAGCTGCAATTAAGTGATCAAAGACAGACTGGAACTTGAGACGAAATTACTAAATAGATTTTAAGATTAAGAGATGAGAGCGTCTTGTTTTCAAAAGATAAAGATTATTTAAATGTTTTTTTAATAAGATAGAACACTGAAAATATTAATCAATGAGTACCTACTCGTATTAAGGTGAGAACAGACTGGAGCATTTAATTGTAACAAAACAATGAGCCGGTCTATGAAATGACTAAACTCTGATTTTTAATTCGACGGAATTTTGACATTTCAGAAGTGTTGTCAACATTGAAACATTCCCACTAAGAATGGAGAGCATTTTCACAAATTAAAAAATAATCCTTTCTTGAATTTAAGGTTTCACTTGAAAAACTAAGGCTTAAAAATGTACTGATCATTTCCAAATGGTTATTTGAATTTTTATTATCATATTATGGAAGTTACAAAAAAAATTGGGAAATTATTTTTCTATTACTGGAATCCCTGCCCAATAATCCATGGGTTACAAACCTTTTTTATGAAAATCCTTTTGTTAATAAAATCTTAGCTTCATAAAATAATCAATTTAACAAGATGCCAATTTTATAATCCAAGTTGATTATGATGACGAAAATGATGATTGATGATCAATACATATTTTCGTTTATGTTAATATGTTGTTTTACTGTGTTAAAAACACGTTTTTTTCTATTTAATCTCTAAAATGTACATAATGATTAGTGTACATTGAATTCACAATACAAACAATAGTTCATTCTTGTAAGTTGTACTTGATGAAATTTAATTTAATATTATTTATTATTAATTCTAAGCAAAAAAGGCTTATTACATCTGAATTGTCAAAAAATGACAGCTGTCAGAATTCCGTCGAATTAAAAATCGGACTATAGTATCGTAGTGTCACACCCTGTCACGAACCAAACATTTTTATAGTTCTTGCAACTCACGAAGGCGAGTAAGCTTTACATGTGTGGTAGCTCGCTATGTGCGTTTTTTTTCAAAAGTTTTTAAGGTTTTCGCCTTCGCACACTCGTGAGTTGCAAGAAATATACTTACTGTATTCCCACGGGAACGGGAATAAGCGGGAACATCCTTTTGTATGAAAAATCTAAACCGCTTAAGTTAGACGCTTGAAATTTGGCATGCAGGTACCTTAGTAAACTTAAAGCTTAGTTACAACAGGATATTGCAAAATTCCCAATGAAACGGGAGTTAGCGGGAAAAAACATTTGTATGAAAAAATCTAAACCGCGTAAGATAGATGAAGGGGGTAAAACGGGATCCACGCGTATGAAGTCGCGGGCGGCCGCTAGTTTCAAAATAAATCTCTTTTATTTAATTAAAATACTTCATTAAAATAAACTTATCATTGTTAATAATAATAATAATAATAAATATCTTTATTTGCATAAAACATGGTAGAAAATAGTTATTACAAAATTCATAAGCGAGTACACAACATGTTTAGTCGAATAAAATAGACATGCAAATTTATATCGTCTCCGCAGAGCACCCATTTCGTATTAGTACTTATTTAATGAATACCTTTATTATCATCAAAAAATTCCTTTAAGTCATAAAATGTTTTAGTCAGTAACCACCTCAGCAAGGCTGTCTTAAACGATTTATTGTTTACAGTTTTAAAGTTATCTGGTATAATGTTGTAAANTGCTAAAATGAACCTTAAAAGCAAGTCATAGTGCAACTTTGAAATATAGTACAAGTCGTAAACACGTTATATTCACGAATAGGATTATAAAATATATTGTATATTATTAATCTAGTATCTTTCATGTGTTGTGTAAAACAAGTGACTGCAAATGATAACATAAATAATTAAGTTTGTATGTGCTGAAGGTAAAAGTAAACCATTGAAGTTTTTAAAATTGCGATCTTCATTGCGTTCATTGTTCAATCATCTTTACCTAATTCTCAAAAGATATTGGGCTCTTTTTTACTTTCATAAGCTTTCATCGTTTCAGCCAAATGATATCCACTGCTGAACAAAAGTCTCTTCTTCATCTCAAGAAGCTTCAAAAATCTTTTAAAATAAATAATACTTAAACAACTATTAATTTTTAATACTAGCATTTGCTACAAAGTTTAACATTGCCAAGGAATTCATTGAAAATACTTACTCATACATGCATGAACATGACGTAGAAAAGATTAAAAATCTTTTCATAAAAATACCTACTTGAATCCTGTAAAGCGTTTACGAAAATACTTAGCAGTTTTCGAAAGAATTTCGTAATGAAACTTTCAATTTGCTCTCTAAAATAGGAGATGTAACTGGATGACGTCACAAGTCAAAGGTCACTTCAAAAGAAGACGACGCGTCCAAAAATAAATAGAAAGCTATTTCGTTAATGAGGTATAATGGTACCTAATTTTTATTCTGCGCTGTTTGTTATTCAGTCTTTGAATTTCAAGATACTTTTGGGAAAAAGGGCTTTAATGGTAGTATGTGTTTTAGTTATTATGATTGAAAAGCTGTAGCTGCCTAGTACAGATCAATAAAGAAACTTACTGTAAACCCTTGACAAGTGATTGTTTTGTCAGCACTGACCCAGATTTTTAACCCTAGCAGTGATATTAAATGCATTGGTAAAGAACCTCCTCCTTTTGTTGAAGTCGGTTAAAAATAAGTAACTTTTCTGGACGATATAGAAAACACCATCTTTTATAGGTCACATAGCAAGAGTTGAGGCAAAGATCAACACAAGCAAAGATTTGTATCTGTGTACGAGTACCTACGCTTGAAGCAGTCACGTCTTGCGTAGGCCACAACGTAGGCTGACTAATTATGTTCTGTATTCAAAAGTACATCAGTGTGAGTATAAAATTGTTTGCCTCAACTTTCGTTGCGCGACCTATGACCTCATAATGCAAAGTAAAATCTTTTTACTTTGAACATTCCAAAGCGGAACGACGGGGCCGTACATCTGTCATAATTTTAAATCGAAAACGCACGCGACGCTCGTCGTCAGCATTTTCAGAATATTGAACAGAGCTTTAGCGAGAACAAAATTGGATTCGAAATTCTGATAGATCGACCCAGTGGTTCTCAAAGTGCCTACGTGATTGTGTCAAACTAAAATTTACAATACGTCAGTATTGTTTGAGCCAGTATCGCGATTTTGTGGCACATTAGAAGTTCATCTTCTCAACAAGATTTTAAAAATCCTGCTTTTTTAATTTTATATTAATGCTAAATAATTTTCTTATGATTGAGCTTTGATAATAGATCCTCGATAGTAAATAAAGATTTTTTTAGAGATCTTGTTATTTGTAATTTCAAATTTCAAATTCAATTAAAATTATTAACTGCTACTTTCCGCCCGCGGCTTCGCCCGCGTGGAATTTTGTCTGTCACAGAAAAACTTTATCACGCGCGTCCCTGTTTCAAAAACCTAGATAAAAACTATCCTATGTCCTTTCCCGGGACTCAAACTATCTCTATGCCAAATTTCATCAAAATCGGTTCAATGGTTTAGGCGTAAAAGCGAGACAAACAGACAGACAGACAGACAGACGGACAGACGAACAGACGGACAGACGGACAGACGGACAGACGGACAGACGGACAGACGGACAGACGGACAGACGGACAGACGGACAGACGGACAGACGGACAGACGGACAGACGGACAGACGGACAGACGGACAGACGGACAGACGGACAGACAGATAGACAGACAGAGTTACCTTCGCATTTATAATATTAGTAAGTATAGATTAACAATATTTTCTCCAGTAGTTTATATCTTTTGGTAGGAACGAACGAATGATCAAATCTGTAAGTTTAATTAATTTGGAGTCATTTTTACTTCTTCTTCTTTGCCTGGCCCATTCCCATTTTATTTGGTGTTGGGGTCATACTTTTACTAATTTGATTAAGAGTGGGGTGCAAAGGATGACATTTTGAGAGCCCCTGACCTACACCGAAGCGAGATTTAGTAGATGCCGATGCTCACCTAAGATCCCTTCTAAGCCTCAGAGAAAAGTTTCAGCTTTTTCCAACCGAGCTTATAAAGCCTTTCCGGTATAAGGAAGTAAATATTTTTCTATTAAAAATCAGGAACAGGAGTTAAAAGGAAGAATTTCTTAAAACTTAATACCCTTTTATTAAACATTTTTGTGCTTTCTTATTTCTTTTAAGCAAAAATAGTTGTATAATAGGATTATAGACAATTAAAGATAATTAACCTTATTTAGATTATTTTAGGGCGTTGTACAGCGGTATAAAACAAAGTGGATTAAGATAAAAACATCTATTTTTTCTTATTAACTTACGATTTCTACATACATCAGGGGATTTTGTACGAAAATCGAAACATCACACGTACTCGATTATCCATAGCTACAAATTGATAATCATCATTCATCGTCTTGTAGTTAGTTACAAGGTGGACCGACGACCTCATAAAGGTAGCAGGAGGGCGCTAGATGCAGGCCGCCACCAACTGGCCATTGTGGGAATCATTGGGGGAGGCCTATTTTCAGCAGTGGACGTCCTATGACTGAAATGATGATGATGATGATGATTGACTTGTGATGACAAGGCGTCCGATCTCCCCCGATGATTTTCAGATTGGGCTGTTAGAAAACCTGAAGGAGTCTTCCAGTGACTTGGCCCATTTTGAGCCTGGTCCACGGGCCAAGTTTGCTGTATTTAAATATTTTAACGCTAATTTACTAGTACTGGTTTTACTTGAGTTATCCTATTCAATGAAAATGGATTTAAGCTAGATAAAAACCAAGTAAAACTCAGTAAGTCAAGTCTCTTTTAAATAAAACACTATAAGCTTTTGAATACGATTGAGTCCGACTGAATCTGATTAGGAAAAGATTTTATTTCGCAAGAAAAACTTATGCAAGTTTTGATCGAATCCGTCGCAAGTAAATTAACATTTTCTTTTCAATACTCGTACTTACCTTACTTGGCTTCTAAATAAATAAAAGCAAAGAATAATTCAAAATATAAACAATAGACGAAAGTTGCCGATGTCACATAACATAAGCATCGCGTTCTAATTTTGATACTAACGCCATCTCTTATCATAATTCAACACTAATTTCTGACCTAGGCCGTAACAAAGTTACTGCTATCGGCGTTCACGCTTCCCGCCCAGATCACGTGACCTATCTACTTTATGTAACGACTGTTACACACGATTAATCTTTGGGCCCAGGACAGTTGAGAACTTCCCATCAGTTAAGCGTTAGATATCTGGAAGCACTCGAATACATTTAGGATGTAGGCTAGGGTTAAACTTTGGGATGAATTAGGCAAGTGCCTACTTCTGCTATCTCTCATTACGCATCTTCATGCGTAATTAATTTAATTAATTAGTTTAAAGTAATAGTTAATGACTTCCACATCGCACGGTTGGTAGCGCCCTGCATCCAGCGCCTTCCTGCTACCTTTAACAGGTCGTCGGTCCACCTTGTGGGTGGACGACCCACTACGACGACGACACACATTGGGGGAGGCCTATGTTCAGCAGTGAACGTCCTGTGGCTGAAATGATGATGATGAATAGTTAATGAAATAAAACTGTAAAGAAAACTTGTTTTTGTTACAAAAGTAGCGGACATTTTATTACTACAGTAGGTTACCAATTCAAATTAAGTAGTTTAAGTTAACTTACTATGTACTTTATGACTATGAGATGGCGCTTTAAGACACAAGAAATAGTAAATTTTTTTAGCCAAAGATAAAATTTTATTTTTAAAGACATTAGGTAGGTACCTACAATTTACTAGCACATCCGTATTTTTTTTTTTACTTAAAGGTACTTACTCAATTATTCTACAAAATTATGTTACGCGCAAGCAGATTAAAGGATAGTGTTTTGATTAGTAACTTCTAAGTAATGGAACGAAAAAATCCTCCTTTCCTCATACTTCTAATACTAAAACTAAAACAGAACTGGCAAGTTACTCAATAATATCTTTCCCCGAGCGCCAGAGGATTATACTCTAGGTCAGGGTGTTATTAGTTCCTGAGTAATCCGCCCACTACGAGCGACAAGGTACGAGAGTGGACCCAATTCTAGCATTATATCGTAAGTATAAGTTAAGATACTTATCTATCTTTATTGTATTTGTGAAAGTTTTGTATGAGATAAAATATTAAAAAATAAACGCGCACTCTTCTAGCCATAATTTTTTTGTTTGAAGTGATGAGTAACTACGCCTGTATTCACAAACATTACTATGAGATCTCACAGTGCGCGTGGACGCACAGGGTGACAGCTGAACCAATCACAGAGCTCTATTCAACGCTGTGCGTTCGATTTGCTGCTTCACTTAAGCAAGCATCCTTTGTGAATACGTTCATTACACATTTTAGTTGTGATTTTAATTTAGTTTGTGTACTCGTTGTAGAAATAAAGTAGCTGAGTTTGTTGCGGCGCTTCTTCTCAGCACTTGCCAAATGTTGGTCTCGAAGCGCTGGTAGGGTAAAAAGATTATGAGACATGTAGAGGCTCCTTTTAAGAGCAAAATGACGATTTGTAAGAACTATTTATTAGTCTAAACTAGGGCATGAATATCGGAATCTCGGAATCTCGTAATATCGGAATCTCGGACTGCGAGATCCGATATTTCAATTCCGATATTGAGCGATCCAATATCGTAATATCGGAATCAGATAAAAGTTTTAATTGAGATTTTAAACAAAGCGTTTAAACTCGCCACAACCTGCCACAAAGCCCAAAGTACATGATTGGCAAAGACCAATGATTTTCTCATGTCTCTCACCATCACTTTTTGTTCCACTGAAAATATTTTAATATCTTTACTATATGGTTAATTTAACTTGTTCTAAATCAATTTTAGCATTTGCCATAGGTACTTGGTCAACAAAGAACGACATCTCAACTCCCTTACACACACCCACATTAAATTTACTGGACTATGGACCGTCAGTTCTGCGTACTATGTGCCCTACCCATTGCCACTTCAGCTTGCTGATATAGCCCGACGGAGGGCTATATTAGCGACTGTAGTTAGTTTACGGAGCTCCTCATTTCTGATTAGATCTCGTAAAGAAACATTACAAGCATATTCAAGTTTTTTACCACTCTCTACAATTTTTGTAACACGTGATTTGAATGACTCTAAAATTCGTTCCGCCAACATAAAACAGGGTAATATAATGAAGGAGTAAAAGTTTGTTTGATAAATGTGATTTTACAAAAACACTTTAATTATTTGCTAGTCCATATAGACCATTAATTATCAGGTGATCCGTCTGCTCGTTTGCCTCTTGTCACATAAAAAACCAAATGCAATGGATACCCACAACGTAAAAATGGTTTTAAAATACTTCAATTTTATGAAGTGCTATTTTGTATCAAATTAAAGGTTTTGATTAAAATCATTATTTAATTGTAAACAATCCAGAATTCTTACGAATATAACGAAATATTAATTTTATAGCACATGAACTCAATTCCGATATTAATATCGGAATTCCGATATTGAGATCTAATATCGGAATCCAATATCGGAATTGAAAACCGTCCGATATTACATGCCCTAGTCTAAACAAATAAAGAAAATTTGATTTTTGACTTTGACTTTGACTTTGACTTTGACTTTGACTAATAATCTGAAGTCATGCTAGTATTTTAATTCTTTCTATTAAAATATTCCTATTACAATGCTTCAAATTAAACTTCCTTCTAGTTTACCTTTTTAGTATCTGACTAACTAAATCCAATGCCCGTCTATTTTATATCTACAAAAACATAATTCATGAAACCTACAATACGTACTTACACAACCCTAACATAATTTTCACTACCATTTCTTATCACCAGAGTCCATAAAAAAATTCAAAGTACCTTCCCAACAAGGCAAGGAAACTGCCTATTTGGGTAAATACCCAGCGGAGTTCTGTTATCAACGAGTACGGCTCTATTACACTGGTCTCAACGCGAGGCAGTGCCAGGCTCTATAATAGAAATGGTGGGGCGAGTTACGACATTATGGCGGCTTAAAAAGTTGGTAAAGTTTGGAGGGTAGAGGGAAAAGATGGGTTATACGATTACGATAGGCTTGTATTTTTTATTTATTAGCTTATTCCTGTGGCAGTTGGTGTGTGTATTTCAGGCTATCGCTACAACTGTATACGACTCTAGCACATTTTTAAGTACCATTTCTCACCACTAGAGTAGGTAACATTTGAGTAAATACCCAGCGGAGTTCTGTTATCAACGTGTACGGCTCTATTACACTGGTCTCAACGCGAGGCAGTGCCAGGCGCTATAATAGAAGTGGTGGGGCGAGTTACGACATTATGGCGGCTCAAAAAGTTGTATCGGGAGTTGGTAGTACATCTTGAAAAGTAGATGAAAATGTTGAGATATGATTACGATGTTAGTGTTTTTTTGTTAACTTGCTTCTTACTTTGATTTTTTTTTTGGGGATTCCAGACTTTAGTACTGTTGAAAAAATTCCAGATTTATCATCATCACCATTATCATTAAGACAAGAACAAAATTCTTCCTCAAAGATATCCCACTTTTTAATGCCAATTCAAATTAGTGATACTAGCTTTTGCCCGCGGTTTCATCCTGATGTAAAAACATGAGTATTGTATGTAAAGTTACATTTAAATACGTTCCGTCTTTAGTTAGTCCTCCATCAATCATCTGGATTAGTTGGATAGGTAATTTTATTTTTATCACTATTGCTTCTTAAATAATCTAAAAAGTAAACTAAAACGTTTTCATCTTTTGACTTAAACCAAACTAGAATTCGGACCTTCGCGTGCGTTACACGATTGCATTTATCAGCTGGCATTTGATTTATTATCCTGTGGGATAGTAATAGAGCTTAATTTTACACGAAGATAACGCCCAAGTAATATTATATCGTGTAGCATTTGAAGGCAACATTGTTCTTACTTTTTCCAGGTATTTGAGTGACCGCGAGTTTAACAGCATTGTACCGTTTGTACACAAGAATAAAGAAAACATATTTTTGTGAAGAAAAATACATTAAAAATACTGGACTGAAAATATTAAGGCTCCTATAATTAATGGAATTATGTAAAATAAAACTTATTGTTAATACATTTTACTATAAAATAGTAAAATAGAATGCTAACCCCACAAACTTATGTAACTTACTTAATCTAAATCATTTGTCAGAATCTTTTCATCTAAACTGAGACAGACAACATTCATGACAGATTTAATATCGTAGCTGCGTAGTCGTCTTGCTATGTTTTTATACGCTTCTCACCTACATTGCTACGAGATTAAAACACAAAATTGAATCTTAGCCCAAATGCTCTATTTACAACACCAAATTTTCTACCAATCGAATAATATTGTACTTAATTACAGCAAAATTAATCCATCCGTTCACAAATTAACACATTAAACATCTTAATTACGATGTTATTCAGCTAGATATATTACGATGTTATTCATCTAGATATTGGATGTTATCTCACTTCCGTGGTTTGGGGCACGTTGACAGTTATTGAGACAATGTCGTCACGGGTCACATCCTGGGTTTAATTGAATTAGTATTAATTATGGCATGCTACTAAATATAGATGTAAGGTGGTTCCACATTTTCACACAGATATGCTGCTTTACCTCAGCATTTTGGAATTAAATTAGTGGCGTGTCGAAACCTAAATTTTGTCGAGTATGTAGAGTGGTTTCTTTCACACATACTTGTTGGGTATTTATAGCATTTCCCGAAACAATAGGGTTTGAATTATGCTGACGTGTTAGAGTGACGTGTTTTTTACTAAAAAAAAACTTTGTTGTAATCCTAAGTCATCATCATTGGTGTTTGAAATCCTATACCTAATTAATAGTGCAGATATCACAAAAATAAATTTCTTAAAATCTTTGTAAATAAAATCGTAGCCATAAAAAGCCGGAAGACGTAGCGTGGGCAGGCCTCCCACTAGGTGGACCGACGGTCTGGTGAAGGTCGCCGGAGGCGCCTGGATGCGAGCGGCGCAGGATCGGTCTTCGTGGAAATCCTTGGGGGAGGCCTTTGTCCAGCAGTGGACGTCTTTCGGCTGAAACGAACGAACGAACGAATGAACTGAAAATATTAGACGACATAATCATAGAGCAATAATTACAGTAATTAACTGTGTAGAATGTGATTTCGGTTCTTCATAAAACTTAATTACGGTACTCAGCATAAATTTAATGACTTTTCACCGTAATGAGATTTGATAAACAAAATAATAATGTTCTCATTGAGTAAGTGTAGTTTTTCTTCAATTTGCTGTATATTTTAATTAATTATATTGAGCTTGACAGACCACAAGGTGGACAGATGACCTTATGAAGGGGCGGTAAGGCGCTGATTGAAGGCCACTATCAACCGTTCAATCTGGAAAACATTGGGGGAGGCCTATGTTCAGCAGTGGACGTCCTATGGCTGAATTGGTGTTGATGATCGATATTGACCCTTCCTTCTCACCTTTAGTAAAGTCACAAAAAGGACCCACTCGAATTTACCAGAGGCAAACGGAGGATTGGACCGAGTACGTCATAAAGGTAGCAGGAAGTCGCTAGATGCAGACCGCCACCAACCGGCCTTTGTGGAAATCATTGGGGGAGGCTTATGTTCTTCAGCAGTGAACGTCCTATGGCTGAAATGATGATGATTTGGCCTCCACTCCTCACGCTGGCTACAACCTTCCCACTGAAGAATTATCCATTACTATTTCAGTATTATTAGCCCTAATACCTCCTGCACATCAACATTATTTACTGGACGATCTGCCATACTTGGAAGACCAGAACTGTGGCGAGTGCGAGCGCTTGTACGCACCGGTATGTGGAACGGACAATAGAACGTACATAAATATTTGTAAAATGAACTGCTACGCGTTTTTAGCACCACCTGAAGCTAGACCTAAAATTTTCATGTAAGTAAGTAAGTACTGGAATACAGTAGACATAGGTATTCGTAGTGCCAACGGATTAGCAAGCTGAAGTGGCAATGGGCAGGGCACATAATACGCAGAACTGACGGCTGGTGGGGCAGCAAGGTTCTAGAGTGGAGGCCCACGTACTAGAAAGCACAGCGTCGTAGGACGTCCACCCACAAAGTAGGCCGGCGACCTCATAAAGGTAGCAAGAAGGCGCTGGATGCAGGCCGCCCCCAACCAACTATTGTGGAGGTCAGTGTTCAGCAGTGGACGTCCTATAGCTAAAATGATGATGATAATGACTTGTAGTGACGATTTTTTCACGTCGCTCTTACGTTTTACCCACGTTACATTCACGTCGCACTGCACTGCTGACTATACACTGACTTAAAGCACATAATGAAGTTTATTGCATATTATAATAATATTCAATATACCTACCTACATAATTATGTACTTCTAGTTCAATTTATGAAACTTTTTACTTAATGGAGGTCGACCAAACTATCAGCTGATAAAAGTATATAATTTAGTCTATGGGGATCCTTAATTGTATAAATAACATTTTTTTATGATTAAAGAAATCAATTTCCTTATTTTTTAGGTACGGACCTTGCGTATTATCTGGACGAAGAACCGATATAATAGGCTACAATGAAACTTTTCCTATGAACGAAACTGAAATATCTATACAAAAATTCGAGGACAAAAATGATAGTATGTCCTTCACTCCGATTGATCCTTCAAGAAAAACTAAACCGACTGAAAGAACATTGAAGAAATTCACAAAACCTGTAGATTTTGATGAATATTGAAGACTTAAAATATTTAGGTGTACATTAATGTTATAGGTATATTATAGATAAATATTTATAAAAATTACAGGGGAAAATATTCTTTCATGGATTAAACGACAAAAATTATACGATACGCTGGCTTAAGTGGCTTTACCAGTGTTTTCATTACTCTATCTGTACATAATGTCAAATTAATAACCTAATTTGTTCAATTTTTTTTTCCACGTACCAGAAAGCGCAACGTCAACCCACGGATGCAGGCCGCCACCAACCGGCCATTGTGGAAATCATTGGGGGAGGCTTATGTTCAGCAGTGGACGTCCTATGGCTGAAATGATGATGATGATGATTTTACTTTTCCAACGATCTTCACTTCTTGGTTTTATAATACATAGTTGTTTGGTGGTATAGAGCTTATCAAGTATTAACTCTTCAAAACTCATTACCAAATGGGCTACCTACAACTAGCGTAGACCTTTCTAATTTGTTTCAGCCTTTCTTTTGTAAACAATGAGCGTTCTTTTTTGTTTACGCATTTCAAGCGAAATTAAAACTCGGGGAAATTTCCTCAACTCTAAAGGTAGGGCCGTCCACAATCACTTGATCCGCCACGTCTCTAAATAGCATAGAAATTGTAAAGTAACTGTACAAAAAGAGTATACAGTGCTGAGCTCAAGTTGTATTGGTTGGCTTTATATTCTACATCCGTATCTAATGATCCTGTTTAGACTTTTTTAACAATACAAAGTAGGTTATAATTACCGTTAGCCTTGGAAGGCAGTTATTTTGTAATCTATTTTTGGATGAAAATATTTCTCTACTTACTGTAAATAAATATTGAAAGTCTTATTGATTCCTCTTAAAGCCCTTTGTTCTTATGTTCCTCTATTAATGTAGGTACCTATGTATCCGACGAAAAATACTAATACTTTTCTTGGAGATCTTATCTAAACAGAAAAAAGGTAACAAGCCAGAGCCTCTCTGCTAAGGTTATGTGGTCATCTGTCCACCTTGTAAGAAAGCCATCTTACTGAAAATAAATGATTTTTTTAACGAGAAATCCTAAAAGCAGGTAATCAAAGCTATATAATTTACAGCATGTACCAAAAAGCGCAGCGTAGGACGTCCACACACAAGGTGGACCGACCTCGTAAAGGTAGCAGAAAGGCGCTGGATGCAGGCCGCTACCAACCGGCCATTGTGGAAATCATTGGGGGAGGCCTATGTGTATTTAACACTGTGGTTCCATTTGCTGCTTCACTTAAGCAAGCATCGTTTGTGAATACGGGCGTAAATGAACTGATGATGACATTATTTTAATGGATTACCCATTCTATGCAAACCCAACGCTTGTACATACTTCTTAACTTCGGCAGGCAACACTTTTTTTATATACGTAAAAGGCAACAGGGGTGATCAGTCACCCCACAAATACAATTTGAAATAAATAGCTTTGTGATGAAAAATCAAACTAATTAATGATAAGATCTATTACTTTGTTTCATTATAAAACTAAAAATGCTTTCATTTAACAGTTTATATATTTTTAATAATTTTTTTTTAACATTAAGCACAGTTAAAGCAAATATCTTTGCGATGTTGAGGGCATGAGGGTAGTTGACATTTTATACGAGATGTCTTAACTTTCGGTCGGGTGACCAGTCACTCCTGTTGCCTTCCGAAGGTTAATAATACGGCGTTTAATGGCAGGACACAAAGTAAACAGAACTGATGGCTGGTAGGGCAGTAGGTAAGATCAGAACCTTACTTCCCTACCAACCATCAGTTCTGTGAGAGAGTCCAGAGAGTGGAGGCCACGTAGCGGCAAACCCAGCGTAAGGTGGACAGATGACCTCTTAAAGGTAGGAGCTAGGAGGAAGGCACTGGAAGCGGGCCGATACCCGATAGATTGGCCGATGCCAATTTAAAAATCACTGTGGGAGGCCTATGTTCTGTGGCTGAAATGTTATTTATGCTGAAGAATACATTAGTAAATAGGTACAAACATAAGAATTAAATAAGCATCCAGCAAAATAATCGTTAATGTGAGTTGTTTACATGTATAAATACCTAAACAGTGAGCAAATGACTAATATTTGAATTAATGGAATGGCTCTGATGGCTTATTTGCGCTGATTGCGAAATATACTCGCATAAAGCGAAAGGTGACTCGTTCACTCGTTGAATAAACACGAAATTAATGACCCACAAAGGTATATTAGGTAGGTACTTAAATAGTGGTTGGACATTCATTAAAATCACGGAGGCAGCAATCATGTCAGCTTAAAACAGGTTAAGCTACAATTCGAAATCAAGGAAAAGTATACGTATTCATTTGTCCATACTTAAGTAGGTACTACTTATTTCGATGAAAAGATATACGAGAGCTGTGTACAGTTTTCATCAGCAAAAACTCACAAGCCTCTGCTAGCAATGACATACTGGTGCTTCATAGTGTAATAAACAAATACCTTATCATATTTAACGATCGTTGCTATTACAATTTAGTGTCATTAAAAACGAAACATCTTTGTGCAAAATAGCCCCTATTGCCCCTGTAAAACGAGCCTCCGTGTTCCCCGATATGCCGCTGTTCCCTTCAAATTCAAACTACAAAGATTCCAGCTCTAAAATTCAAAACCAAACCAGTATTAGTATGCGCCCGCAGTCACCGCTAACAGCGTTGCCCATTCCGGGGCAAAAAGCGGCGGAAATATAACTTGCCCCGGTTATTGAACGGGTTTGGGGACATTACGGACATTGTATGTTGATTGGAGTCACGTGTATCGGACGGTGAAAAGTAAATAAGTTTGGGTAAAAAGTGTGGGTCTATTACACAACGCGACTCCATCAAATCTCTGTTAGAGATTCTGGCACCCAACAACTATTTATTCCTGTACCTTTACTTCGAACTCCTACTATGTTATTCTGTTTAATTTCGTTGAGGATCTAATGACAGTTTAACCTTCCTCCTCGAAAAACTTGAACCTTTAGTGGTTGGGTTTTTATTGGTGGTCAAGTTGTAGATCCTGGCTACACAGGAGTTGCAAGGTGGAAACGAGAGGTGGTAATAGTGGCTACAAGTAGAGTGATGGCTCATGATTCTTTATTTTTCATTATAATGCGAATACTTCATCATAACACGAATGTTGAACGCTTGTTCAAAATTACATTTACATAACTAAACGTCACTTAAGTAAGTGTTCAATGCGCATGTAACTTTTATTATCAACTTTTAAATTCAAGAAAACAGAAGCTGTATTTTATACTTTAAATTGAATCAAATTTTGAGCTACGTTCTGCAATACAGACATTTAGTTATTTGCAAATGTCAATCATATTTAAGTCATCATCAACAGCCCTTTACAGTCCACTGCTAGACTATGAGCCTCCTCCACTATAGTGGAGGGTTTTGCCATAATCCCCACGCTTGGCAGGCGGGTTGGAGATCGCAGTTTAAAAGATTGATGTTTTTCAGAGAGCGCTGCTGCCCGTTCTCTGTTTGATGTGTAGTCCCTAAGTCGCCTCTTACGACACCCGCGGGAAGAGTAGGGGTTGGTGACCAATGTATTCTACTCTGCCGTCACCACACGGCTATCATATTTAAGTACTGAAATAAAATTAAATAAAACTATTTAAACCTTCGCTGAATAAAGCGCTACCGAATACAGTAAGAGGTGTAAGCACTAACAGCTTGAAAATTATTTATTAAAATGTCGATAAAACTTGTCTTTTTAGTGTAACGATAAAAGCCAAAGTTTTACTTGCTGCGAACATTTTTATTTTTATCATTATTGAGGGACTGCATTTGTAAAAGAGGTCGTACTTAAAATAATGATCTGATGAAATGAATGATCTGGTAAAGGTCGCGCGAAGTACCTGGATGCGGGCGGCGCAGAACTGGTCTTTGTGGAAATCCTTGGGGGAGGCCTTTGTCCAGCAGTGAATGTCATTCGGCTGAAATCAACGAATAGTATTTAAATGCAGGCAAAATTTACTACAAAAAATAATTTAAATTATTTATTATGTACAAAGCCTTTAAGATACGAGTAAATAAAGCATCTCTTGGGCAAGCTCTGTTCATAGTTCATCACGTAGATGGTTAGAAAATATTGCGATCAAGAGTCCCATGCAAATTGTCGCACCCATTATTACAAAATAGAATACATCAAGACTGAGATTACTTGTGTAAAAACAAAATCGATTTCTCTGATGCCCAACTTGGCCCACCCACTGCCGTGTCACATATTTTAAACTCAATTCGTATGCGCCGCCCAGACTAAAGTTCGCCCTCGTCGCGGCCAATTTTCCGCAGATTTTCACGGAAACTTCGCGACTTTTCCAATACTGGGGGCGCGACAACTTTATTCTGCCCGCCAAGACATGTTTCACTCTACTCGTAGGGACGTCTAGACAAATTGTTTAGTGGACTCGTCATTGAAATCATTGGGTCCATTATCTTCATCATCATCATATTTCAGCCATAGAACGTTCACTGCTGAACACAGACCTCCCCCAAAGTCTTCAATGTTGATGGATTGGTAGCGGCCTGCGTCCAGCGCCAACCTTTAGGATGTCGTCGGTCCACCTTGTGGGTGGATATCCCATTGTCGTAAAAAATGGTTAATTTAAAATTTAATAATGACTAATGCAAGTAATTAATTAGTAGCCTGTAATTAAGGCCGGGTAGCAGAGAAAATGGCGAAAATGAGGTTTTCATTTTTCATTTTTGAGGTACTAAACAGTAAAATTAAAGGCTAAGATTTTTATTGGGCATAGTTGAGGATATTTTCTAGGGCTATTAACGGATGGAAACACGATTTGATGAAGTTGACTCGATAGAATAAATTCCCAAAGTTACCTCTATTCGTTTTCTATTTATGGTTTTATTTTTAAAATAAGCGATTTGAGATTCTAAATCTTTTACTAAACTAAAGTTCAGAAATAACTTGAGGGCTTTTAACGGATGAAATTTTTATATTGCGTCTTATTTAGTTACTATGTTAAAAAATGTGGAAAAAATCGTCCATGACGGCTTGGACAATCTCAATCAGTCGCGCGGTGGCGCTTACGGAGGACGGACGCGTGTCAGTTTTTTGGACGTGACAGTTCGCGATTTGTCAATATTTTTGACAATGATGACTTTGATGAGTCACAGTATAATAATATCAGTGTTACTGGAGAAAGCTTAAATTTTTGATAATTAAAAATTATCAATTTTGTCTACCTATTGAAATTTAAATCGTTCGCATCCTTTTAAACGAAGACTCTACTCATGATACATAGTACATTCCTCAAATATGAGACAAAACCAATGAGTTAAAATTACATTTTAATAGTACCTACATACAATCGTCTTACACTCTTTAGAAGAGCACACTGACACAAATAAATAATCAAAAATACTGTCTAAGGTCTGTAGCTAAAGGTCTAAGCTGTAAGATAGAAGAATCTTCTAGCCAAAAAGATGGCAGATGCAGCAGATGTCAACGGATTTAAAACTTGGAGTTCATGTGACTCCTTCTAGACTTGAGTCTCTAGAGCGTCCCTTCCTCCACCATGCGTAAAAGTTTTCCAAAAATACTGTCTGAGGTCTGTAATAAAAGTCTAAACTGCAAGATAGAAGAATCTTTTAGCCAAAAAACATGGCAGATGCAGCATATATCAACGGATTTAAGACTGGACTGGCACCAACTTGCAATGTCATCCTCTCATTGTTATCTGTAATGTAAATTATTTTTCAAATGTATTTAAAAAATAAAATGTTCGTTTTATTATTTCAATAATCTGACCTCTCAACTCAACTACACTACACAAACACCTTTGTTCGCAACTGTACTGACGAAACCTCGATAACCGTTCATTTAAGATGGCAAGCTTTTTGTTGTGGTAATGCACTCCAGGTAACCGTGTGTGATGCTTATTGCTCATAGTGATTTTCGATACAGAGCCCCGTACATACGTTATACATAAATTATGGAAAGAAAACACCCAGACCAATACAAACAAATATGTAGGTATGCAATTTTAGTATGATATTTTTATTTATTAATAAACAAAAAGACTGAAAAAAATTGATGCGTGTACTGATTAATGTAATTAACCACATGCAAAGCTTTGTGAATTGCAACAACTACATATAATTTATTATCCAAGCTCTAAATAATTGCTACTACGAGTAACATAACTGATCATAAAATGTTTTTCCAATCGCTCAAGCTCCCGAGGATCTACCGATAGGTCGGGTGACGTAATCTTGAAATTCTTTTAGCCGGCGCGGATCTTTCGGAAGGTCGGGTACTCGGGTGACGCCACGCCTCTTTAAACCGTGTTTACTTTGGCAGCTATATTCTATATTTATTCGATTCTAAAATATATTCCCAAAAATTTTGAAAGTTGTTTTAATTTGTATCACTTGGATATGATTTGTATTAGAAAGTGCTGTGAGTGTGACGCTTGAACGGAAGGAAGTCAACCTAACCTAACCAACTGCGTATTTCTAAACAGCGTATTTCTATACTGTGTAGCCGCGAGAGCTCTTTGGCGCGCTGTCTTCGGCGAAGTATTGCGCGCGCAGATTTTGACAGCGCGAAATACCTACTTTAGCAGAAATACCAAGCCTTAACAGCCTTCGGAAGTTGCTTAGTTTGGACACCAAACCTGAGACTGTGTTGTTTTAAAGTCCTTGATCACGGAGTTAAAGACCCAACCTTCTGTCTTCAACTTTTCTAAAACCAACTTACCACTAGGTCTCAAACTTAAAATCCACTGGCATAGGTGGACACTAACTATGTCTCCGAGATTTTTTTAACAAATTAACCAATCTGTGGACATCTGAAGTTGCTTTCGGCAATGATTTATCGATACGACAATATCGACTTGCCCCAGCACTGTTTGTAAAAACATTTGGCGCCTCGGGACGGGTTGAAAAAGTTTCAAGGGTCAAAGTTAGCTGGTCGCACGCAAGAAATAACAAGCTTGTGTCACTGGGTGTCATATATGTATTACCTAATAACATCTGACTGTGAAAAGAAAGGGTGACGGAACGGATGGTTAGATTTTTTTTCTTTCAATATCAAATCAATTTTATTTGCGACCATTAGTTTAGATAAGTACAAAATAATTATTGTTCTACAGGTAAAAAAAGAAGGAAAAAAACGGATTCAGTGCCAAATAGATATATCGAGTGCAAAATGTTATGTTACATTTCAATCGATGTTTCAATAAGAAGAAATCAAATTGTAACAAAAATTAATGAATGCTAACCAAAGCATACATTCCATGTCTGGAAAAATTAAGATTTAAGCATATTAAAGGGACAGACAGACAGGAAATCGACTTTGTTTTATACTTTTTAGTGATTCTCGTAGTTTATAGCAAACAATTCTCAAAGGTTCCTCCATGCTGTATCTTCGAAGAGTATGGGAATAAAGTTTAATAAGAACTTTAGACAAAAGAAAGCAGTGCACAATACTACGTTCTCAATGTGCAATAAGGCCCATTTCCCATTTGTTCCAACGTAACGCTTTGTTACAAAAAATGACCACATCTTAATCTTAATGAAGACAATGCGACCCTATTAGTGACATGACGCGTCATTTGTTACGTCAACTGAAATTAATGACGTGTCCGGTCTCTATCTATTTGTGAACTAGGCTGTAGTAATACTAGCAAACGCACGTGACCTTGTTTGTACATAATTTTTAATTTATACCATTTACACGGCCAACGGTATAGATAATAAATTATTTAGAACTCTACTTTCCTGTTTTAAATTCCAAAAACAAAGAAAATTTTAAAGCTCTAACCAAGGGCTAAGGGCTCAATTATGCTTTTTACCCCAGAGATTTAACAAAAGTTTAAAACGTTTCATTTAAAAAAATTATGATTTGACATTGTCATGTTCTCTATAACTTAGCGGTACAACAATTCCCAACTGAGGCTGTCGATTATTTTAAATATTATTATTAATTAATGCTTAAGAATACGAAAACTTACACAAAATTTAATGTCCTAAGCGAATATACTGAGCGACCTGCGGAAAACGGGTCTGCTGAAAATTTATTTTTACCAAATCCGTTCAGGAAATGCGACAAAGTTCCAGCCGTCCAAATAAATCCATTCTAAACTCTCCCAATCCCTTGAAAGTCGTTTAAAATTCTTCAACAAAACTTTTTGTCCATAATTAACACATTTAACAATCAATTAAAGCGAACAAGTAAATAACCGACCGCCAAAACTGTTTAAAACACCCTAATTGGTTTTTAATTACGACCCGCTCAGGGGTGCCCAACTTTTTATTGTAAAGTTAATATTTCATAGCTTACGTCTTTATTTTGACCTACGACGTCACAAACAGTTGATGTTCAAATTGTTTAACACGTCACTTTATTGTGATTTATGTAAGCATAAAAAATTGCCATGAAAATAGGCATGTTGCTTTCAGAAAAAAAGTCATCGATTATATTTTTTAATAAGGAAAAAAAGTTGAAAAAGGACATAAATCAAAGTAATAATAAACATGCGTAATACTGGGTAGGGATGTGCATTACTTTTTCACATAAAAACACTGCACAAATTTTGATAAACTTTTACATTGTTTTACTTAGAAATCAGATGGCTCACAAGTCATTATTTTACAGAAACTACGCAGGGGAAGCCAATAGATTTTAAAGATCAAAAAAGACAATAATAAAAAATAATGCTTAGTCAAAACCACTGTCAGTACCTACTCAGTAGTAAGGCTTTGGCTTATGGTATGCCATAAGTCATAATTAATAAGAGTACGGATAGGGCAGTAATCGACCAAAATCATGAATGTATACACAATGTTTTTCACTGAATGTACAGTTGTACACCCACTATTTTTGCGGTCAGCGCCGGACCGGTCGTTGTGGAAATCCTTGGGGGAGGCCTTTGTCCAGCAGTGGACGTTATTTGACTAAAACAAAACGAACACCTATATTTAGATGGGTATTAATCACTTAACCATCAATGCATCACCCATGTCAATTCCTGAAAAGGTCCATATTCACAGTAATTAAAAGGTTTGGAGCCCCTGCCCGCAGTCATCAGTACGTAAACTTCAAAATCACGCCGCTCGCAGGTAGCTGATTAATCAAATCCTGGGGTGCTATTCTGGAAATGGGATTTCGATTAGATTCTACATGACGTCTCTTTCGTGTACCCTGCCTGATAAATACCTAAAGGAACTACTTCTACGACAATATGACAACTAATATCAGAGCTCTCTTGGCTCCATTTACCCTGGAAGACATGAAAATGTCAATGATATGTGCCGAAATAAACGTAAATATGCATTTCTCATGCATTTTGGTAAAGGTTGAGAATTCCGAAATCTTACAATATCTTTTTTGTGAAATCTGCCTTGTATGAAATATAAATTTTAGTATTTAAATTTTCATTTTATTTAATACTTGATACACTTTCGTATTTTGCCCAAACAACAACAACAGATTTGATTACGACCTTTGAGCTATGCACCATGATCCAATGAGCAACAGAAGAAAAAAATGTACAAGTCGATATCGGTTTTCAGATTAGCCCCGCTGTTAGGGCAACGAGCCTCGTTGATTTCGGGGAAATTAATATAATAGCCCCATGGGTTGGGGCTACTCCGTTAATCCTAAATTTTTCACGGAAGAAAGCGGGTGCTTTGTTTTAACGACGTCGATTAGATGAATGTTAAGGTTGATTTTGGTCTGTTTGCGTATTGTAAGGGAGACGATAATCAGCCCACTTACCTTGATCATAACGATTAGAATGGAGTGCTTCGAAATGCCTTAATGGGAGCTTCCGTCGAGGTGATTAGGTGATTAGGTGATTCTTGTATTGTGCCTGTAAATTGTTATACTATTCAAGGGATAGTGCCAAATTTAATTACTGATTTAAGATCTAGTACCGCAAAACGCAGCGTGAGACCTCCACCCACAAAATGAACCGATGACCTCATAAAGGTAGCAGGAAGGCGCTGGATGCAGGCCGCTACCAACCGGGCGATGTGGAAATCATGGGGTGAGGCCTATGTTCGGCAGTGGACGTCCTGTGGCTGATGAAAATTGATGATGATGATAAGATCTAGTAGATAAGTCATTTGAGTTCCTCGAATCCCTAATAAAAATATAGCTTACTTTTCCAAAATTGAAAAAATAGCATTGCTGCCATGATAAAGGTACAGTTTACAGTACACCAAGATAACCTAAGTAGTCAAAATAAGTGAGGTCGAAAATGTACCTTAGGAAGCTTATTTAGAATGTCTCTTGTTCATTGTAACTCGCATAATATGCAACTAGCTAAAGCTGAAAATACTTTGTCACTTTATTTTAAAGGATATTATTAAAACCTGGTAGCAACTCGTATTGTGGTGGATCCGATTGTCCAGCGGCTGATTTGTGCAAACAATCCTAACCTAGCCAACATGCTCCAAAAATTGGATCCAAAATTGGAATGCCATTCCAGCCACGTGCCCAGAAAATCTCATGCAATTCTCTATCTTAAAGCACTAGTTTTACGGACAAAAACACCTTGTACAGGTAAATTGGGTTAATATTTGGCAAGTGACCACACTATAGTGAAATAATAAGCCCCACTAGGGTGCCCAATTCTGCTTCGCGGCTTCTGAAAATTGAACTGTCATCGGCAGCGAGGCTGGCATACAGCCAGGTTTGGCCAATGAGAGCTGAGATTCACTTTTGGTAAATTATTTATCAAATACCCTCGTTTCTTGGAATGGGAGTTGGATTTTAGTGTACGGTAAGTGAAGGGGATTTAATCTTTAATGTTCTTATTAACGTGTGACGTCATAATCTGCTCAAGGACAAACTGAAATACTCTTTAGTAAAAGTGTCTTTAATTTTACTTTATCCGAATAAAATTCCGAAGTTAATAAATGTGAGTAACACGTTATGAGTCATCATCATCTCAAGTACGAGACGTCAACTGATAAATAAAGGCAGCATCCAGCATATTACATGAGGTTGTATGTCCACCTTGTGACCTCAAGTCAACTCAAAGTGTCCACCAGTCTAACTATTCCACAGCCTGCCTGGTTCTGGAATGTTTAGAGTAGGCGCACACCGTTGATTTTTAGTTGGCCGATAGTTGTGCCCGATTTCAAATTGTATGAAGAATCGGCCAAATCGAATCGGCGTAGTGTGCGCACTCCCATACATGCCCATACTGATCAACAGCCCGACTAAACTATCGGCCGACGAAAAATCAACGGTGTGCGCCTACTCTCAGGCTGGCGGACACTGCACACTGGCAATATCGTGCGTGTCCGTGACCTGACAGCTGTGGTGTCACATCGATGCTCTGGTACGGACGTGGCAAAAGCGGGAAGGTGTAGGGTAAGTGAGTAGGAAAGTCACATTCTAGCGAGGTGTGCAGTAACTGTGCAGTTAGCCCAAAAGGGTAGCGCACTTTGTATGTTTTGTAGATTATCTTCTGCTCTTAACTATTCTGTGGTAGTACCGCCCCGGCCCACAGCAAAGTTGCTAAGTTTATTACCCCAGTACCAACTGCGAGTAACTGTATTATGCTTTTAAGGTAATTATACAACGCAATTTATCTCGCAAAGGGACTTTTAAATATTGTTTTTGAGCTTGGAATTCGTAAATCTGTTGCCAAATTGTAATTAATTGAGTTAGGCTTTTGCGAGGCACGTTTTGAGCAAAAAAAATTTTGGACACAATGGATGAAAAACGACTCCAGTATTCCTTCTGTAAGCAATTTCACTGTATCAAGACATTTAAAGGCTTCATAAGAGCATATGACGATTGGTAGGAACTCGTAATTAGTCTGAACAAATAAAGCCTTTTTTAATTTCGGTTGTATTAACAAAACTGGCCATAGCAAAAGTAATTTATAAAAAATGACCCGATTTTGTAAATGGGTCACCAAAACACAATATATCATGTCTTAGCGAGTACTTCTTACCCTGCACAATAGCTTGAAAAATGCTCAGTGATTTATTATTGTATCTCATTATTTAAGCCAGGATATTGAGCGCACTTCCCCGAACTTGCTATAGATTTGCTATGAAAGATTGATGTAATAGCAATAGTAAGTAATTTGGTGAGAGTAATGAATTGTTTGGTATAATGACTTGGGCGAATAACGAAGATCCAGAATAATTGTTTTATCATTATGATTGATATTTTTAAATCGTTCGTTCGTTTATGCTGGATAAAGGCTAAGGATTTCCGTAGCGACATCCAGGTATACCTTATTTTATCGGGTGAGTTTCCCTTTTCTTAAACTGGGATACTATCCAGGATACCAGTTTTTTTTGCAGACAAAGCAATATAATGTTTACCGATTTAATTGTTACCAATTGTATTTGAAGGTGTATACGTAGGTAAATGGTGTTTGCATAAATAAAATATTTGTATTTGTAACTGGACCATGAAAGTGCATAAACAATCTATTTGTTTAAAACGAATTCAAGTACATACCTACTGTGTTTATAACATCATCATCATTTCGGCTGAAATGATGATATATATATATATATATGATGATGGCTATAGGACGTCCACTGCTAAACATCCTCCCCCTCCCCCAATGCTTTCCATATTGATCGATTGGTAGCGGCCTGTGTCCAGTGCTTCCCTTTATAATGTCGTCGGTCCACCTTGTGGGTAGACGTCACACGCTGCGTTTTCCGGTACGCGGCCTCCATTCCAGAACCTTGCTGCCCCATCGGCCGTCAGTTCTGCGTACTATGTGACCAACATAACTTTAAACAAAATTTTATTTTCTAGATCTTTGTACGACGACTCCAACTTTTCGTAGTTTCTAAAATCTCGGGCATTAATAACTAAATAACGCAACACGGTGACTATTAATAACTGAGCACTCAGTACTAGCCCCTTGGAGAACCTCGCAGACATGTTTTATTCATAACTGCCGACTCAAGGAATCTCTTTGTGGTCGATGGGACGTGGCGGCGATAAGTTCGCGTTAATTACGTAGAATGAAGGAGGTTTTCTATCAACTTTGCTGTGAGGATGTGGCTCTGGGATTTGTTGCACATTTCAAGATATGAAGGGTGGGGCACATAGCTTGTAGTGCTGATGGCCGCTGGGGCAGAAAAGTTCTTGAGTGGCGACCACGGGCTGGAAGAGTAGTGTGGGCAGGCCCCCCACTAGATGGACCGACAATCTGGTGAAGGTCGCGGGAAATGCCTGGATGCGGGCACCGCAGGACTGGTCGTTGTTAAAATCCTTGGGGGAGGCTTTTGTGCAGCAAGGGACGTCATTGGGCTGAATGAAACAAACGAACAAACGATCACGGGCAGACTGTTCATATCTGACTAGTTTGAACTCGTGGAGTTTATGTTTAAAGTTTGCTATGCCCCGTAAGGCACTACGACGAGCAATTGTCGCTTTCGAAGCACCGACCGCTTAGTTAGACGTTCACGTACGTACATCGTAAGAATTTTACGTATAAGTGGTACCTTTCAATTGACATCTTTTTAATCAATCAGTGAAGACCTTCTCCAACGAATTGGGGAATCAAAATGTATTCGGCTTATTTTTAACAGTCGAAGCTATTTATGAAACGAAAGTAGATAACGTGTTCCCTTGATGCAAAGTAGGTACATAGCCGCTCGCTTTTGTACCTAAAAATTGACCAGTAGGACACCAGTTGTTGCACTTACTCCGATGGCTCAGCGACTATAACCCAGTCGAGTTAACTGCGTACCTGGTAGCCGTTACGTCACATCGACGCTATGTAGCCTTATTCATGTAAGAAAACTTCAACGACGACAAATCGCTGAGTTGCGATCCAATCGAGTAATCGTTCCATCGAAATGACCCTTGTGAATACGGATTTAGAACTGTTTTCCAATGGGACGACGTATCAAAACTTCAACGACGACAAATCGCTGAGTTGCGATCCAATCGAGTAATCGTTCCATCGAAATGACCCTTGTGAATACGGATTTAGAACTGTTTTTCAATAGGACGACTTCTGAACGTCAGCGAGATCTTGTCTGTCAAATTATGTGAATTAGGCCACTGGTACGGACGAGATATCGTCATTGGTTTCGGTCTTGAGCGGGTTCACGCCAGTCAGTCGCTCTATTTTTTCTATTAATTTATAGTAGAAGATTACCTACCTAGCTTAGTCACAAGATATCTCAGTATTCCTCTCCCTCCCGTATCGTGATCGTGTCGGGCCCGTAATGAGCGCGCTAATGGCAGCCGTCGTTAACACGGCGCGTGATAGGAATACTGGGAACCATCTGAGGATCAGATGAAACATAGTTGCCTATTTTTAACGAGGGGAAAAAGGTCTGGAGGTAGATATTCTTTATAGCACACCACACAACTGACAATTGATTTTTTCTGTCCTTCTATGTTTGTACCTATGTTACAACAATTACATACCTTAGTAAGTGTCAGTATAATACGTAATTGTGACTAAACTGATCACAGGAAAAAGTATTCATTGCGTAAAATCGTCACATTTCTCGTGACAAATCGTCGCGTACTTATTCGCGATTATGGAAAAAATCTTTCGTTCGTTTCAGCCAAATGACGTCCACTGCTGGACATAGACCTCACCCAAGGATATCCATAACGACCGGTATTAGGCTGCCCGTATCCAACTTCTTCCTGGAACCTTCACCAGATCGTCGGTCCACCTAGTAGGGGGCCTGCTTTACATGTGTGATGGCTCGCTATTGTTCGTTTTTCAAAAGTTTTGATAGACATTACAATACATGACATAACACTATCATTATGCATGTATACGTACACACACAAGTAAAACTCGGTCGCCTTCGTGAGTTGCAAGAACTATAGGTACCTACCTACTTTGTGTAGTTCTTGTAGTTATTACCTACTCTATGCAAGTGTCTTGACGAAATAGTACAATTTTGATCAGTTAATGTAGTACGAGTAGGTATACGATGTTCTCATGTCATTGAACATGTCTGTGAACAGGCGCTGCTTTCGGGGACTGGTCAATCCAAGTTATTCAAATTTATGTATGCGAGTCATTTCTACTAGTATCTTAATATGTAAGTCTAGAAATTAGCACGTCACTACCTTGTTTAATATACCACGCAATCTTGTATACCCATTCTTATAAGATACACCATACAAGAATGCATGGTAAATTCAGTGAACTGCTCCTGAATCCAATTTACCTACTACTACTATTTCTATTTATTTATATTAACCAGCAGACAGTGGTGACTGAGTTTGTTGCGGCGCTTCTTCTCAGCACTTGCCAAATGTTGGTCTCGAAGCGCTGGTAGGGTAAAAAGATTATGAGACATGTAGAGGCTCCTTAAGAGCAAAATGACGATTTGTAAGAACTATTTATTAGTCCAAACAAATAAAGAAATTTTGACTTTGACTTTGACTTCTCTACTCGAAGGACGGACGCAATAACCTAAGCAATAAAATTATCAGGTGAAATAAAACAACCCTCGTTACCTCTGGCGATATTCCAACACTCGTAATGAAGTTTCGGCCCATTCGAGCGAGTCCAGAATCAGTCCTCATTTAATTCTCTTATTTATATTCGCCCCAGCGGGGTTACTCCGAAAAACGAACCGAAGTTTCGAATGCTGCTATCCCTCTCACGCAAAGAGTGAAGCCAGCATGAGCGACAGTGACAGATAGACCCGAAACCACGTAAAACGTTTCGGAGTAGCACTCCAGAGTCGAGGCGTATGAGATTTGCAAAAGCTATTTCGTTCGAAATTTCAAAAACGTTGTGTTGAGTTTTTTTAATAGAAATTTCAATTTGGACGGCTCTAAAAAATATGTTACCTAACAAACGTGTTATTAGTGTTAAGTTTCACACAACGAGGTTAGATTATTTAATTTTGCTCTAAATTCTAATATTGTTTCAATATATGGCATACACTCTTAAGTAGTTGTGAAATAGGTACCTTTTTCTGACGAAAATGTATAGTCGCTGTACTTTATGAGGACAGTAACCTTCATAAAGAAGCTTATGATAAGTAAACAGACCACTGTGCAACCGACGGATGACCTGTTTATTTTAGAGAACATTGAATGCAGAACATTAATAAATCGTTCTTGCTGTAGATATTAGGAGGTTTTACAGGACATTCCCACCTCGCGTTCCTACCGCTGCATCTCCTGTGTAGCCAGGATCTACAGCTTGACCGTCAATAAAAACCCCACCAGTAAAAGCCAAGTTTGTCCCAAGGCAAAGTTAAACTGTCATTGGACTGACAACATTAATCAACAGACAGGAGAGCTTAGTTTGTTTGCTCCTGGAAGCAATCTCTCCCAGTCAACCACTAATCTCTCGTGAGCAAACCCAGAACCTGTCAAAATAATACTTGTGAAGTGATTACGAATACAGGGTGGAAGCGATAAGTGATCTCACTCGATTATTTCTCAACTATACAATATAATAGGATTATCGAAAAACTACTTTACTGATTTTTTTGGATAGATCCAGTTTATTCTATAACATATTATTGATATCGTTTGAAAGACCTTATGAAGCACTTTCAGGATCAGTAACCAGTTTTTCGATATCTTGTATAGTTTAGAAATAACCGAGGGAGATCACGTATCGTTTCCACCCTGTATAATTTATAGCCAACGTAGACAATTAGCCAGTTCATTTCCAGTCTAGATTGTAGACAGAACTTTGTTAATAACTGCAAGCTTTCAAGTTTCAGCTGATAAAGTGACTAGACTGAGTCTCTAGAGTGTATTTAGGTACTTTTAATTATTGTTATTTTCAACGACAGAACTTTATTGTAGGTTGTAGACTAAATCTACGAGTACACTAATATTATAGAGAGGAAATATTTGATTGATTGTCTTTGTATTGTATAAACTCCGAAACATCTGGACTGATTTGAAAAAATAATTCACCATTAAAATCCTACATTAAAACTTCTGATGAACATTGAGACGGTAGGTAGTTCACCGGGTCTGCTATTAAAAATAAACTTTTTTTGTACAAAATATCATTGTATCGTAGAGACGATGGTAGAAAAGTTCTCGAGTGGCGACCACGGAGGACATAGCGTGACACTAGGTGGACCGACGATCTGGTGAAGGTCGCGGGATGAGCCTGGATGCGGGCAGCGCAGGACCGATCCTCATGGAAATCTTTGTGGGAGGCCTTTGTCCAGCAGTGGACGTCAATTGGCTGAAACGAACGAACGAAGTAATAGTTTTGAAAGAGTCGTAAATAAAAAAAATCTATATTCAAACCGAATAATTAGTATAATAAAATGAGTATTGCACACCTAAAATTTACTGGATAGATGGTTTATAATAATAACAGTTATCACAACATGGAAAAACTCATAAAAAGCCCCTACCTCATTGTTTTTACGCCAAACATCAACTCTGTCATACTCATGAAAGTACATATTTTATTAATAAGCCAGTACGAATACGAACCCCGCAATAAAATACAGGAAGGTATAAAAGTCAAATCGTATGCGTACACCCATTTGTGCCAGTCAACATGAACATTGAACAAATAGGAAATCAAAAAAAGTTTTACGTACTCTCCGAGGGTTACGACTTAGGTTGGGTATAAATATTAATAAATGTTTTGAAAATACACACAAATATGAGTACAGAAAATATGTTTTCACACAATTACATTTTGTATTATAGTAATTAGTAAGATGATTGGTTTTACTTTAAAATGAAGTTCAAAGTTGTAGTTAAATTATATTATCATTTGATTTGTTTAGTCGATGAAAACTGTGTTGCAAATGGATGTTGAATTTTCAAATGCTTTCCATGAAAAATTACACCATTTGCATAAATGACGTTATTGTACTGTATGGGCGATATCTCCCATACTGAAACTGTCAGTTATACCAGGATAATATCTCCGATAAAAGTTTGTTTGAATCGGGCCTTAATCGATTAAAATACTTCGTTAGAACACATACAGCATTGTTTTCAACTACTTTTAAAATTATTTATAAGTTTATCAATAAAAATATGAAATGATTTTCATACAATATGTAACAAGCTTAACCCGTAAGCAGGCAAAGGGACCTCGTAAACAGTACATGTGTTTATTTCCCTTATTAAACTAGGATTGAAGGCTCTTTTCAGTTCATTAATATCAGATGAGGTTTCAGTTTCCTGCTTATTAAAATATTTTTATTAAAAATATTAATGACAAAATAAATAAAAGTAAAAGTCTATTTTCATAAATAATTTATCTTGAAATAATAAAATAATATTGGGCCTTATTATAAAAAAGTCGAACGTTGAACACAGGTTTAAAATGTTTACAAACACAAAAACGTTTACCCTGCTTAGTTAAGATTTCAAATAATAAATGTATTGTTTTGAATCCGATTTTTTGTCGTTTTTCTCAAGAATCTAAATCTAATTTTACAAAATTATTATTATTATTTTAAATGTTAATTTTATACATAAAATTAACATTATTTTATACAAAATTAGGTAACAAGCAGTTAACCAACAAATCTTAAGCAGAACAATGTAATATTTTTACCCAACTGCGCCAGAAGGAGGGTTATTACTCAAGATATCAACAAACAAGAACCAAAAATACTTTATTATAGATACTAAAACTCACAGTTTTTCTCGTAGCTGCCCATTGTTTAAATATCGCATCTTGTAGCTGCCCATTGTTTGTACAACCACAGAATAATAATAAGTACTGTACAACGCAGAAGTTGCTTCTTGAGGAAGACTAATAAAACGTACTTTGTGTAAACATTGTACAATGGGAATGTTTTGTAAGTGTACCCTTAAACACACTTCAGGTACTTAACTTACTTATGTAGCACCAAAAGTTCCAATGTTTTAAGTCAAAAAGACAATGTCAGTGAATTTCTAACAGTGCGTAAGTCCTTTTTTACGGTTTCAACATTTTGATGCCATTGGATGAAGAAACGCATGCTTTTCTGGGTTCAATCAAAGATAAGACACATATAACATTTTTGGTTCGATATAATAACTGTCACGTTTGTAACTGGCTATAAAACTTTATATTTACCGGATCTGTCATTTACATCAAAGAACAATAAATAGCGAAATTCATCACACCACCCAGTATACTTTATAAAAATGCCCGTTGTCGCGAGCCCGCATCGAACTGCAGTACCCAAGCATTGTTCCCGTAACTGATATTGCAATTGTAGTCATAAATTCAATTTCTTGTACCGACAGCAAGTCCGCGGTCCGCGAGCTGGAAAATATGAAGTGCTTCAGCACAATAGCTTAGGGATGAAAGAAGTGAATCGAATACTTATTGCGTCTTGAAGACGATTTTCAATAGTTTGATTAATTTTATCCATAGAACTAGCTGTGCCCGCTACTTCGTATGTGTGAAAATAGTTTGAATAATGTTTCCCGTTTTTGCAACATTTTTATTTACTGCTCCGCCCCTATTGGCTGTAGGATGATGTTATGTAACCTAAAGCCTTCCTCAATAAATAGGCTATTTAACACAAAAATATTTTGTTTAATTGGACCAGTAGTTCCTGAGATTAACGCATTCAAGCAAACAAACTCTTTAGTGTTATAATATTAAGTAGGTATAGATACGGCCCATTGTTACCCTGCATTGTTACCGGAACTGATGTAGCACAAAAGATTAAGAATTGAGTTGAATATTGCGTCTTGGAGATGATTTTCAATTGGCTGATAAATTAAAGCGACTATAAACGGATGGTGAAGGGGTCTGACTGGCCGACTCGTGATCCGAGGAACGCGGGTTTAATCCCCGCCGCTCGACTATGGTGGTGAGCCCACTTGTAACACAAGCATATTTAGCTTACCACGAGAGGTTTACGGGAATATTAGCAACTAGCTTTCCGCCCGCGGCTTCGCCCGCGTGGAATTTTGCCTGTCACAGAAAAACTTTATCGCGCGCGTCTCTGTTTTAAAAACCGGGATAAAAACTATCCCATGTCCTTTTCCAGGACTCAAACTCAAACTCTCAAACCGAATTTCATCAAAATCGGTTCAGTGGTTTAGGCGTGAAAGCAAGACAGATTATTACTTCGTTATTCGTTAGACAGACAGACAGACGGACAGACAGACCGTGTTACTTAGGCATTTATAATACGGATAGATTTGTGTTTACAAATTGCTAATATTAATCTTTAAAAATAACCCTAAAATAAAATAATGCCTAAAATCAAAACATCAACAATTTTTATCTTCAGTTATTATAACCTATCGGGCATTTTAGTAATAATCAATTCTAAATGAGATTTATTAATTCATTAGCATATCTCGTCAATTTGACAATTAATTTATTTCAATTGCTAAAACTTGTTTAAGCATTGTTTTCAAAGATCAAAACAATGGATATCGTAAAATGCTTGGAACACTTAATATGAAATGACAAGAATAATATTAAGTCAATGTTAATGCAATGTGAAGGTAAAAGAGCTTATACTCTAATAGGAATGATCTTATGAAGTACATCACACACAAACAAAAAGATTGTCGTACTTGACCCGAACAAATAATTCAAAATATTTTGTCCTGTAATTTTACCAGAGGAACTTTTCATCCAGCTCCTATTTTCTCAAATAATTTATATCAATACTTTATTTAGTTCATTGATTTGTTTCAGCCAAACGACGTTCTCTGTTAACCCTAGAGTAGTCGCGCCTTTCCGTGAAACGTGCTCGACGAGTGCTCGCGTATGAGCATTTTGCCGCCCTAACTTAAAGTCCGGTTGTGTGTCAATTAACAGTTTAAAAATATGAAAATCAGTTAAAAATGATAGAATAAAGCATACACTATTAGAAAATAACGTTTATTAAAGATTTGTGGTTAAAATTTAAAGAAAAAAAAAATATTTTGAAAATGTTAGGAAATATTTATAGAAATCTTAGAAACACTATTGTTTTTACCTACATACATCATCAAATATTAAACTTATTAGCACATTTAAAGGTTTTCCTTACGTATGACATGTGCTTCAACAAAACAGGCCTGTCACATGTGCATTTAATGTGCGTTGCACAGTAAATTTGCACAACTATTGCACCCTTGGCACATCATCTTCAGATTCTGCCGCTGATTGTTCTATAACAGTATAGTAATGACTATGTTTACTTTCTTTATAACTTTAGTATACATTTTCCACTAATTTTAGTGCACCAGCTTCTTCGAAATCCGACATGTTCCTTGTTTTTTCATTTTTTGTATTTTACGTGAATTTTACCGAAAACGACATGAAATAAATTAAGCACTAATAGTAATTATCAATGTTATGACGTCATTAATGTCAAAACAACATTATCTATATACAGGGTGGAAACGATAAGTGATCTCACTCGATTATTTCTAAACTATACAAGATATCTAAAAACTGGTTACTGATTCTGATAGTCCTTCACGAGCTCTATCCAACGGTACCAATAATAGGTTACAAAATGAACTGGATCTATCAAAAAATTCAATGTTTCCAGCTTCCATACATTTAGTAAAACCACATAATATTAAAAACTATACAAGATATCCAAAAACTGGTTACTGATCCTGAAAGTGCTTCACGAGGTCTATCCAACGGTACCAATAATAAGTTACAAAATAAACTGGAACTATCCGAAAATTTAAAGTTTCCAGCTGCCATACATTTAGTACTGCCACAGTCATGGCACTCATGTCTTGATAATGTTATAGCAAGTAAAGCCTAAAACCAATGTTTTCCATGAATAATTTTAAATAAGAATGCAATTTACGAGTTCATTTTAAGTGTTTATTATTTAATTAAAAAAATTAACACTTCTAATATTGTGTGGCTGGCATACATTTAGTATGGAGGCTGAAAACATTGAATTTTCGGATAGATCCAGTTAATTATGTAACATATTACTGACACCGTTTGAAAGAGCTCGTGAAGCACTTTCAGGATCAGTAACCAGTTTTTCGATATCTTGTATAGTTTAGAAATAATCGAGTGAGATCACTTATCGTTTCCACCCTGTATATAAAAGAAAGTCGTGTTAGTTACTTCGCTTATAACTCAAGAACGGCTGAACTGATTTAGCTGAAAATTGTCAGGGAGGTAGTTTAGAGCCAGGAGAAGGACATAGGATACTTTTTATCCCGTTCGAAACAAAAAAAAAAGTCTGCTTATTTATTGCCATTAAGGCGGAACAAAGTTCGCCGGGTCAGCTAGTACACAATAAAAACTAATAATCTTCCAACTACACTAAAAACCAGACACACAAATTTTACTTACATCAGTAGTCGCGCAGTGAGCAATTTGCCGCAAAACGTGACATACGTTCAACAAACGTTCTCTATTGCAGTCACCTGCGCACTAAATTTCTTCTAATTTCTAATACATGGAGGTGAAGTATGGGGAGGCAGCTACTGAAACGCTTGACTTTAACAAACGCATCGTGTAGAAAATAACTCGATTTTTTTGCCGAGGGCGGCAAAATGCTCATAGCGCGAGCACTCTAGGGTTAAATTAAGGCCTCCCTAAGGATTCACAACGACCGGTCCTGCCCTGCCCGCATCCAGGTACTCCCGTGACCTCCACCAGATCAGCGGTACATCTAGTGAGGGGTCTGCCCACGCTACGTCTTCCGACCAAAGATCACCGCTCGAGAACTTTTCTGCCATAACGGCTATCAGGCCTCAGCCTCGAACTTAGCGGGCAGCGGGGCGGGAGCGGCGGCGGCGCGGGAGCGGGGCGGGCAACGCAGACCCGTTCTCGAAACAAGCGGGCAGCTCGCGCGGCGCTTTAGCGGCGAAGTGTTGTGTTCGGGGTTGTGTTGTCGAGATATTTGTTTTTATTCGCAAACGAAATGTCTGAACAACGGCGATAATTTTATTTCGATTCAAATTTATTCCTAACCCTCGATTTATTGTGGGCAAAAGAAGGAGTGCGCTCTGCCCGCTCGTTGCCCGCTCCCTCGCCGCTGCCCGCTCGTTGCCCGCTGCCGCCCCGCTCCCGCGCCGCTGTTTTCGAGAACCGGTCTATTTGATTTTACGCATAAGATCCTGCCGCTCCCGCGCCGCCGCCGCCGCCGCCCCGCTGCCCGCTAAGTTCGAGGCTGAGGCCTCAGGCTCTACGAGCTACGAGCGACACTACGAGCTACGAGCGACTCTACGAGCTATGAGCCCCGCCCACTGCCACATGAGTTTCGCTATCTTGCGGGCCATTTCGGTCACTTTGGTTTTCCTGCCTGCTAGTTTTAAAGAAAGAAAGAAAGAAAGAAAGAAAGAAAAAGAAAGAAAAAAAAGAAAGAAAGAAAAATATTTATTTATTATCAAAAATATTACAATACAGTTTTATTAATACTTACAAATCCTTGAAATCTAGCTCACTAGGTAAAATAATCTACATACCTCTACGCGTAGCTAAATATTTTTTGCCATCGCTACACACTTGTAATTCAGATCACGCGCAGCCCAAGCGAAGCAGTAATGTTTGGCGCCGTCACTCGGCTCGGATCGGCCGTTTGTTGGCCATTGTCTCGTATACACACTTGGTTTTGGATCTTGGGTGAAGGGAAACCATTCTTATTCTTAGTCAAATATCATGGGATTTTTCAACCATTTTCCTATATCTCCAAATTAGCAACCTTGGTAATTTTTTATGCAAAAGCCTAATTTTCAAGATTAATCTTATGATTATGAGCAACCTTTACAATGATATTTAGGCGGACTTAATGCCAGTTGGTATTCTCCTCCAGTCAACCTTAGGGTCAAACTGGGAATATCATAGGCGGTACAAAATTATAGAGATTAATAAAAATGATATGAATGGTAACATCGAGAAAAAATCATGCTGTCTCATTTCAGATGTTGCTATCGATTTAACAGTAAAGTTGGTTTGTTTTTCTTATCATAATCAAAAGTCTAATAGTTTGTAACTTTGATGGATTAATCCTTCGTGAAAACTACAAATTCTTTTCCTTTTTCCACCTCTTAGAAAATTGCGTCAAATTGCTTTTCTTATTTAAGCAGGTCAGTAGATAAGGTTATATTTAAGCTTAAAATAATCCTATTTAGATCGTCTAAGTAAGACGACAATTTTAAGCTTTAAAGATGGATCACGTTTACTCTGTAGATACTGATTAAACCTAATAAATATTTCGCTCTACTCTTATTCAAAATACTTTGTAAGTTTATTATCATAAATTAGACAAACATCAGCAGTTGTGTCTATATCATCAGCATTCAAAGCACGTGCGAGGAAAGTTGGGCGCGGGCGCTAGTTGCATTAGCGGAACCACTTAATTCAACCCAGGGTGAGTTCGATATGTTATGGCCCTTTCCTACGGCAATCCAGTTTTTTGGAATCCAGTAATGCAGGATCCGAAAAACTGGACTGTCGTATGAATACAGAAGTGAACCTACGTTTGAAATTAGAACGGATCGGGTCACTGCAAGGTTCATGCAAAAAATAGTTCCTGCAAAAAAACAGGATGTTTCCGTATAAAAAAAGCCATGAATGTTAATATTAACACTCATGTATACCACTAAACGGAATCCTGACTAAAAGAGTTCCTGCAAAAAACGGGATGTCTGGGAAAGAGCTAACGTGTTTTATTAACTTGTATAGGTACTATAACAGAATAATAATAAGTAGGTACGTACAGAAGATTTTCTTCGCGAAGGTCTTTAATAAAATGTATGCTCAATGTCGTTAACAATATGGTGTAATTTATCTTGTCTCAAGAGTCGAGCACCATTTTGTTGACAAACGTCAGTGATCGGTACTGAGCCGAAGCTATAGGGCTGACTTCGGTAAAATGATGTGTGACATGCGGTGCCAAACTGCAGAAAATGGCGGAGGAAATATATGAATAAGCATGAATTTTATTTTGTGTTTCTATTATTATTCAGGCAGTAAAAAAATACTGCACAGTATTAATTACACCACCGTTTTTACATATAGTTTATTGTCTTTACAATGCAAATGGATGAAGAATACACGTGCGTGCGTCAATACTCGCTTGTGATTGCCTCGCCTGTAGAATAAGTATCTCGGGAGGGGCATTCGCGCGTGTTTTGTTTTCGATGCAAACTCGCGGAGATGAACAGGCCTGGTACTATCCAGTACTATCCATTATTTATGAATGGAAAATGGCCATTATGAAATGGAAATTAGGTACACGAAAAGTATTTAATACCGTAAATCATATTTTACCAGAAAGTTTTTAATAAATATCAGATAACATACTGGCCTTCAAAACTTATTTTATTTTTTAGTTTGGACAAAGAGGAGTAACTTTTCTGGTTTAATAATTTAGTACAAATCACAGGTGAGTTTGTAAGGGCAAGTCTTTGGAAAACTGAACCAAGGAACCATTCAGGAAAGTGGGATTAGGTAGTAGAACATAAGTGACATAGAACTCAAGGAACATAAGGGTATTATAAAAGTCTCTTCGGTTAATTTTCCTAAACATATTTTTTAAGAAACTTCCAATTGAAGCCACGATAGCCGAACGGTGAAGGGGTCGGACTGGCCGACTCGTGATCCGGGGAACGCGGGTTCGGTCCCCGCCGCCGCTCGACTATTGTGGTGAGCTCACTCGTGACACAAGCATATTTAGCTTAGTACGAGGGGCTAACGGGAGTATTAGTAATTTGTGTAATAACAAATTACTAATAATCTTTAAAAAAAAATCGCATAAAGTCGTAGAACCGCTGAATAACGATTTTAATCCAATCATTCAAACAAATAACATTAAAAAAAGTTCTAGCATAGACCAAGTATTGTTTCCCATTTGTGCACTTTCCGATGAAAAAGAAAGGGTGAGTACGGTGAACAAATATTCTTTGAAGGCTGTCAGCTCGGCTCTCATTTATGTAATGGTTTTGCTCGTAAGGGTCAACTTACAGTGGGATCTATTAAATGTTCAGTTTTCCGGCGTTTAATGCCCGTTTTCACCATCAATCCCTAATTTTTAAGTGACCCCTATCTATGGTAACACATAAACAGGAATTATTTTAACTTTAACAGGAGGTACTATGTACTTTAACTTTGACAAACCTCAAAAAACTGTTTTCATAGGGGTCACTTAAAAATTAGGAATTATTGATAGTGAAAACGGGCATTAAACGCCGGAAACTTAATATTTGGTGAATATTCTGGCTGAAATTATAACGTTTAGTTAGTCTTCCTTGTAAAATACAAATATTATTGCTTTATTGCGTCTCGGGTCTGTTAGCTGTGAGGTTTATACACTATCGTTATTAATGGTTAATGTTATGAACGTTATTCATTGCGTCAAAGTATCCCAACTATAATATTATAAATGCGAAAGTAACTCTGTCTGTCTGTCTGTCTGTCTGTCTGTCTGTTACGCTTTCCCGCTTAAACCTCGCAACCGATTTTGATGAAATTTGGCATAGAGATAGTTTGAGTCCCGGGAAAGAACATAGGATAGTTTTTATCCCGGTTTTTGAAACAGGGACGCGCGCGATAAAGTTTTTCTGTGACAGACAAAATTCCACGCGGGCGAAGCCGCGGGCGGAAAGCTAGTTGTTTATAAAAAAGTTTATTAGCAGTTTTAAGTAGTACGCACTACTTTACCGTAATCAATAGGCAATTGCAGACCACCGCTAGACGTAAATTGTATCTTAGGACTACTAAAAGCATGAACTTCCATTTTATATCTGGCTACCGCCACTTTAGGCTTGAGCTCATCGTTCGTTCGGGCTAAATACTATTTTACCACTTTTTCTGTGACGTGGTTTTCATTGTAGAATCAGTTTACTTCACCTTTTATCGGTAATGCGATAGATATGGTCGGCCTTCTGCCACTTTAGCTTGCTTTATTTTATAGACTGTGTGTCCTCTGTGTTCAAAAAGCTTCTGCTAAATTAATTTGATTTATCATCTAACAAAACCTGCCTACTCCCCGATTCTAAGACTATCTGCCGTGAAGGTATAATATCCTGAAATTTTCTGACTGCAAATAGCAACAATTTTCGGCGGTTTTCTTACACAGTACACGGTGTTCCTTACAAACGTTTTATATAGTACGTGGGGCAGTTTTTTGTCACTCTACGTGACAATGGAAGTGCTTCTGATAGTGGGAATAAATATCGGTAGAACCTAGGTTTATTATATCAAGAGATTGTCGGGATCGTGAGGCCCTCTCTTTTATTCTTTTCATTCGATTTCCTTTGGATTGGATAGCTTTTACTTTATGGATTACACGGATTGCAAATTGTATTAACGCTGTAGTAGATTATGTGTTTATTTTATTGATGATATTAAAACATTATCATAAGTAAAGGTTTCAGAAAAAAACTTGTTTGTGTTGTTGAACGTGTTATAATCATCAAGAACTTACAGGTTTCAATTGAAAAAATATTTTAGCGTTGGTTTGTTCATTTATCGACGCAATAGGCGCGGAGCATCAATAAAAAATGTGGCAAGAACGAGAGACATTTTTGAATTATTTTTCAAAATCAAAATCTAAAATATTTTATTCAGTTTTGACCACTAGTGAGTGAAAGTTGTCAAAATAAAGAACGTCAAAATACAGTTAAAAGGTAGCCCTTAAGGGGCATTTTACACACTTTATTTTCTTACGAATTTGCGAGAAAAGTAGCTAGTTTGTAGTATCTAGTCTACAATTGCAAAGTGTAAAATTAAAATAATAATAAACAGAACAAAGTCTTAGAGTTTCTTTGTACCATCTGGGAATCAAATCTAGCAACTCAAGGTCTAACTAGACTAGGAATAAAGAAATAACTTCTCTCATTACTACAACTAACAAGTTCTAAGCTTCAAATAGTTCACAAGGACATACTTGTACAGTCGCGGAATGAAAAGGTTCGTCACCTTAGTGTCGGTTTTTGCTTGCACTAGGTATTATAAGAGTCAAACCTGCCAACATAACAGTGCAAGAAACAGTGCTGCTAACATTTAAATAAATATGACGTTTGCTAACGAATAAGGTTTTGCTTGTTTATTTTTCTATCGCATCAGTGGGTCTAGACAAAGTGCAAATTATAATCGCAAACCAGTCGAAAAGTGGTCGAAAAGCCCCTTTTTTGTATGGAGTTTTGACGGATTCGATTTTCGATTCGATCAAAAAGTGCGTTTTGTCTAGGGGGGCAGTACAATGCTACAAAATGTAGTTTTTTTTAATTTAATAGATAATTGCAGGTTGAACCAACAAGAAGGTTTTAGTTTATCAATCATAATAATCTTCTTGACAAGTTAAATCGTCAAACAACTTTGATCTAAATAATTTTGAACTTTACTGGCGAACAGTTAAAGATTATTTTCTCTAACTCGAGATTATTCTGTAACATAGTTTCAAAAGGTAATATGTGCTCGCGATTCGTTGAAGGAATCAATTTGAAAACTGACGAACCTTTTCATTCCGTGACTGTACATGACATTGTTTTCGTCTTGAGATTGCTTGGGCCAATCTTGGTGTTTGAGTTCTGACCTCGAGATGAGTTAGTAAACTCATTTCACTCATTAGCATATAGGAGGGCGGACTTAGAGGCTGTCTGGGAAAATTACCTTCGACTTGAGTGCTAAGGGACAATTTGGAATTTGATTCCAAGATGTGACACATTTATTTATTAGAACTTGTAAATACAAGTGTTTCTTTGTTCCTAGATTAGGACATGCACCGGTTTCAGACTTGAATCGACCTCGAAAAGAAATTTGGTAGGGGTGACCTATGATTGTGTATGTCGGAGGGTAGTAGTAGAAGTTCCAAAAAATCGATAATGTCACAACTCTCCTCGTTCTCCCCTACCTACACATATTATGGCTGGCAGTCGTTTCTAGTCACATGCAAGCCCATTGGTCCTATTAAATAATTAAAAGGACCTAATAAAAGTAACCAAAGTCTTATAAACCATAAGATAAAAAAGTCTTATTTTTTATAACAAAAATAATCATAAAATAATATTCAGTGCTAAGAAGAAGCAACATAAGAAACTCAGTTCCTATTGTTAGCCTCTGATTGAAAATATTACAAATGAGTTTATTTTTAAGTAGATGCGGACTAGAAATGCTAGAATATTCATTCTGATACAATGCATATGAGCTTAGTGCATCTCTAGTTAATTTAATACACAATAAATGCACATCTTCCAAGAACATTGATGGCCTTATTAAGCCTACGCCGTACACTTAACTTTCAAATCCCTGATCACGCGATGTCTTCGGATAGATCTCCGTTTCGCGATGCCAACGCGATTCAGTAACCCTCCCTCCGTTATCCTCCGGTCATAGGGTTGCTAGGCGTCCGGCTTTAGCCGGACATGTTTGGCTTTTTAGGGTCTTGTCCGGCCTGTCCGGCTTTTTATTTGGTTGAAAGGCCAGGCGAAAGTCGAGCCACAGAATCATATGAAGCGCACGTATCAGGATGTTGGTTAACAACCGATGATTATAGTACTCACTCATGAACTGACACTAATTGCACCCCCCCGTCACATGTCCGGCTTTTAGGGTAAAATGTCCGGCCAAATGAAACACAAAGTCCGGCTTTTGTGATTTTGGACCTGGCAACTCTACCCGGTCGCGCGTTTGCATCGATACAGTCGCGCTGCTGTAGCGCGTTAGTAGCGCGTTTGGCATCGCTTCTGTAGTGCGTTGCAAATGCGACTAACGCGCGTTTTTAACGATGCTGTCGCTCGTTTACGAAACGCGCGATAGTATCACTACAAAAAGTCGCCGTGGGCGAGGGCCCTCAATGCGAGCTAGACTATTAGGTATGGCTGAGTTACACCATCTTACTTTAACTTTGACAAACGTCAAAAATCTGTCAAACTCCATACAAAAAACGCCGCTTAAAGTTTAAGTTGCGGTCAAAGTTGAGTGGTGCGAACTCAGCCTAAGTCTGATAAAATGCATGTGAGCTTATTGCATCTCCAGGTTATTTGATAATAAATGCACATTTCAAGCAGCACATTCTCCAAGAAGATTGATGGCCTTATTAAGCCTACGCTGTACACTTAACTTTCAATTCCTTGATCACGCGATGTCTTCGGATGGATCCTTCGATAACGATCGCCGTGTCTAAGTGGTTACGCCCCGTGTAATTACACTCGACTTGGCTCGGGCACTTCCGTGCGCCTATACGTAGAAAGGTGCGCCTAATTAAAGTTGGTGGTACTTTAGGGGAAAGTATTGAATTCGTTTAAGCGTATTAGAGAGCCTAGGCCATTCTGCTGCTCCAGCAGAATGGCCTAGAGGCAAAATTTGCCTCCATTTCTCCATTAAATAACTTAGATTTCCAAAAATAAATAACAATAAAATATGACATGACAACACATTTCTATTTAAATAAACGTGAACCTAACAAAAAATAAAGCTTTAAAAATAATCCTCACGTTCGCGAACCGCTTTTAGCTTTTAAAAGCAAACGGGGTTCTTATAAAATCAAGAGTAGCAAACAGTTGGATGTGGCTGTCAGAAAATGACGCATGAAACGTCATGAAATGCAATCTGCGAGCGGGAAATATTGCTCGACGCCGCATCGAGCAGCATTCGCGGTGAGGTCAACGCAGTAGATACTAAAAATTTCGTAAAAATGGCGGTTCATATCACGACAGAGATATGCAACCGTCACTTGAGAAGGTCTGTGTCTGTCTATCGCTCGCAAATTGTAGATGCTTAACCCTCATGATCTTCCGTCTTCCTCTCTTGTCTCCGTTATAGGGACAGAGACAACTCTGTAGCGACATCAACCGCCATCTTAACGTAACCCCGGAAAATGTGGTGTAGGTAGGCCTCTCACTCAGTTCATAGACGACCTGGTGTAAGTAGCGGGAAGGGTCTTAATGTGGACATCGCAGTACTGGTCATTGTGGAAATCTTTAGAAAGGCCTCTAGCAGTTAACGTCTCTTAGTTGACGCAGCTTTTCCATGAGACTCCACCTGTAGCAAGAAGACTCTTCACATCTATTATATAAAAGAAAGTCGTGTTAGTTACTCCACTTATAACTCAAGAACGGCTGAACCGATTTAGCTGAAAATTGTCAGGGAGGTAGTTTAGAGCCAGGAGAAGGACATAGGATACTTTTTATCCCGTTATTTATTGCCATTAAGGCGAAACAAAGTTCGCCGGGTCAGCTAGTATCTAGATAATACCTTAGTTTAAGCTATTAATCTAGGTATTTTATGTTATTTGCCAGAAAACATTTTCAATCGAGTTCAAATATTGTAAGTTTGCCCATTACGTGACACATTCCCAACTAGTATTGTAGGGATCATATACGATGTCCGTAATAGGAATAGGGTTCAGCGAGGCATCGTGCGATATGTATCGCACAGTTATTGCCGAACGAACAATGCCAAGCTCTGTCGCCGCTCGGCGAGCAATTACGCCTGTTGTAGACATGCTACATTTAGGTATAGATTAGCGACTTTTTTTATGTAAACATAAATTTTGTCTGTAGGTACCATAGCGATGTAGAGAGATGTGTCGCATTAGAAATTCACACACACAAACTAATCAAAATATGTGCTCATTATCCACTGCGGTATCAGTAGATACTCAACGTTCGAATAATCTTAATACTACGCAAGCAATGTAAACTGTTTACATTATGACGTCGCTGCTGTCATCATTGCTTACACGAGCAATGTGTTCAGTGTGCCTACCATGAGTTTACGTCTGGTGTGCTCGCTAGCGACTGCGTAAAAAAATGACATTTAAATGTATGACATATTTTGCAGCGCCCCTAGCGGCTAATTTCAAGAAATAAAATCTTCATAGAATTTTTTGACGTATTCGCTAGCGAGCTCACCTAACGTAAACTCATGGTAGGCACACTGTTTTTGGGCATATTGCTACGACACCAGCCACGCCCCCTTTTCACATCTCCCTTGAGTTTCTGTGATCTGTGATAGGTACATTGTTATTTTAGTCCTCTGCATACGAACGCCACAAAGCACTCTTTTGTCCAGTCTCGGCCAGCTATCTTCTTGAGATCGTTATTCCGTCGAGCAAAGGGGTTCAACACTATGTCGAAACGAGGTCTCCATTAGAGGATTTGTTGGCTTTACCTGTAGAGTCTTTCATAGGAAAGTTCTCTGCCTAATGACAAACAGCCGATACTACATACAAACAGCTATGGCGGCGAGTCACGTTATTTAAAAGATTGTTCGACCAAAGACAGACCAAGTAGAGTTGTAGACGCACGGGGGGGTGTTTTTGTAAGTAAGTAAGGAAGTAAGTTCTTTATTGTGTATAGAAACAAGGTTACAGAAAGATCTTAAATTAATTACAGAGTATCACTTGATCCCTACCCTTTCAGGCGTATACACATTTTTAATTTTTATGTATTTATTTATAATCTTGGTATTCTTGTACACTATAAAAACATTTTTTAGTTAACCATTCTTTAATAACATTTGTAAATTTTGAGAATTTTACTTCTTTAAAATCGTCTGGTAGTTTATTATATATTTATATACACATAATAAAAGCATTCCTTGATGCTAGTGTTAATTTTTTCTGAGGCCTTACTAGTTTATTTCTGACTACAGAGCGTAGGTTTCGATTTGAAATTTGAAATTTCTGAATAAACAAGTCTTGATTTTGTTGGACAAATAAACAACAGTCAAAAATGTAAAGGCAAGGTAAAGTTAACAGATTGTATTTTCTAAAAAAGGGACGACAGGAGTCTATTTGTTGTAGTCCAAAAATAGCTCGAATACATTTATTTTGCATAATAAATGCCTTATCCCTATGTACAGAGTTTCCCCAGATTAAAGCTCCTCAAACGTAACGTCAAACATCAGCGAGACTTCTGACCTCCTTGAGATTTGTATCAGCGTTGCCAGTTTTTTTTTTCGCCAAGTCGGGACTTTGGTACTTTTTGAGTGAAAATAGCGGGACTCTTCCGTCAGAAGCGGGACATAGTAAAAAAACGTATATAATCAAAGGTTTTCAAATATTTATCTTTTTATTTGACTTAAAATTACGTTTACTTGACATATATAGCAAAAGTAGCCATAGAAAATGTATTTTAACAAAAAAAAATATTTTAAATCAGATTTACTCTATCGTTAAATTCGTCTTTAGAATAAAAAAAGAATAAAATTAAAAATGTTTTATTCTTTAGAATAATATGGCGTTTCAAACAAAAGTTTGGTGAAGTAAGTGTCTCTCTCCGAAAAGCGGGACCGAGCCTGATGAGAACGCTGATTTGTATGTTCTGTCATGACATAATTATGTCAGTCACCCCTCCCGCGCCTCTCCCATACCTCAGGCACTGACTGAGTTAAGCTATCCCAACTAATCCCAACTAGAGGTGGGCGCCGATNAACTCTCTTAGTGTTCGTTCATTCGTTTCAGCCGAAAGACGTCCACTGCTGGACAAAGACCTCCCCCGGAGACTGGTCCTGCGCCGCTTGCATCCAGGTACTTCCCGCGACCTTCACCAAATCGTCGGTCCACCTAGTGGGAGGCCTGCCTACGCTACGTCTTCCGGCTCGTGGTTGCCACTCAAGAACTTTCCTGCCCCAGTGGCTATCAGCTCTACGAGCTATGTGCCCCGCCCACTTTTAGCGATTCTGCGGGCTATGTCAGTCACTTTGGTTCTCCTGCGTCTTTCATCCTCTCTTAGCGTAGTAGGAATCAATCATCTACTTTTAACTTGAGGAGGGTAGGCGGAAACATGGCGGTTAACTCCTCAGATAGGTACAAAGATGTCCAGAAACAGCATATGAAAAGATGCAAAATGGGCCCTCTCAAATCACAATGGGAAGGTTTGGGAGCATAGCGCCTAGAATGGCGGGAGACTGTGAAGAGGCGAGTCCGCGAGTCCAAAGTGCAGCGCACACCTGAACTCGACATGAAACGCGATGATGCAAATCTCGTCCATCTGCCGCCATTCACTATGATTATGTTGGCAGCGTGCTCAGATACTCTCAATGTGCGAGGAGTTTGCCGTGAAGATCGGCTATGTAAGCTATCTTCGGGCGCACCAGCGCCGCCAAGACAGCTGTCGAAGTGGTCACCATGACCGAAATCGGTCGAAAGAATCATCATTATCAGTAGGAATCAAAGGCAGGCATATCTGCAAGTCTCGGATCAAGTTCAATACTTGATCTTATTTTTTTAATTGAATTGTGGATTTTTTGGATTATCCGTGTCGTTGGGTTTAAATAAACCGGCTTGTCATGTAGCAAAGGTCTGAGATTTTTCTTGTCAGTTCGCANGGCCCTCTCAAATCACAATGGGAAGGTTTGGGAACATAGCGCCTAGAATGGCGGGAGACTGTGAAGAGGCGAGTCCGCGAGTCCAAAGTGCAGCGCACACCTGAACTCGACATGAAACGCGATGATGCAAATCTCGTCCTTCTGCCGCCATTCACTATGATTATGTTGGCAGCGTGCTCAGATACTCTCAATGTGCGAGGAGTTTGCCGTGAAGATCGGCTATGTAAGCTATCTTCGGGCGCACCAGCGCCGCCAAGACAGCTGTCGAAATCGGTCGAAAGAATCATCATTATCAGTAGGAATCAAAGGCAGGCATATCTGCAAGTCTCGGATCAAGTTCAATACTTGATCTTATTTTTTTAATTGAATTGTGGATTTTTTGGATTATCCGTGTCGTTGGGTTTAAATAAACCGGCTTGTCATGTAGCCAAGGTCTGAGATTTTTCTTGTCAGTTCGCACTCGTGTATTATCGAACCTAATAGGCAGAGAACACTTTGAGGGATGTACTTTGTTGCCTTCCAGAGTTTGTGGTTCCCATTTGCATTCCAAGACATATTTGCCAATCTCTGTGTGAGTGATTCTCTTAAAGTATAGTCCAATAGTGTAGATTGTCTGCCAGACGAAGGCGGCGATTTTTTTCTTGACAGCAAGAGGGAGCGGTGCCTCTCGCGATCAATTATTTACTAGACCAAGCAGCAACCTGAATAATGTACTGCATTAACTGTTATAATTAAGTTACTCAATCAATTTATTAGTATATCAACGGCATTAAGTTCGCCTTGTGTGCCAATTTATATGAAATTAAAGAATAAATATTATACTTAGTTCTTCTGCGTTCTAAACACGAATCCAGAAAATAAATTGCAAATAGTTGGTACAATTCAGTATAGGAGTGAAATAAATTGCAAATAGTTGGTACAATATCAGTATCGGCGCGCCGACAGCTGGTCGTCGGCGGCGGCGGCGTGAAAAAATTCGCGGCGGCGGCGGCGCGCCGGCGTGGCGCCCACCTCTAATCCCAACTAATATTATAAATGCGAAAGTAACTCTGTCTGTCTGTCTGTCTGTCTGTCTGTCTGTCTGTCTGTCTGTCTGTCTGTCTGTCTGTCTGTTACGCTTTCCCGCTTAAACCTCGCAACCGATTTTGATGAAATTTGGCATAGAGATAGTTTGAGTCCCGGGAAAGAACATAGGATAGTTTTTATCCCGGTTTTTGAAACAGGGACGCGCGCGATAAAGTTTTTCTGTGACAGACAAAATTCCACGCGGGCGAAGCCGCGGGCGGAAAGCTAGAAACCTATAAAACGTGACATTTTGATCAATCTTAAATTGAATAACAGACTCACTAAAAACCGATATAATAAACGATACAGACACAGTCCCAAAACCATATATGCTAAAAGTAAGTCTGCTCCGTCCCTTACTAAATACGAGGTTAAAACCTATTCGGATGGAGCTTGAAGACTACATTTCGAAGAAATGTGAGAATAGAACCCTTTCGTTAGCACAGCAGTGGTAGTGCAGGCGACAGGATTTTCTTAATTAAACCCCAACGTTTGGGGAATTCCAGCTGCTTTTATTACGTGAATTTATATTTGTACGGAGAATTCACGAAAATGGTTCAAATTTACATTATATTAAGTGAAATTATTGTTACGTTGAGTTTTTCAGTTTCAGGAGCGCTTACAAAATGTACTCAAGAGCATAACATAATATCATAGTACAATTTAAATGCTAATTGTATCCACAGTCACAGTATTTGCCTTAATGTGTAGGTACTTTTAATTCTCTAGCTGGTACATACAGACTACAGTATAGTTTGTTTTAAAATATTTGGTGTCAATTGAAAGAAAGAAAGGAAAGAAAGACATAGGTGAGTTGCTACAGAGGAGAGTCGTGACATTGTCGATTTTTTGTAACTTACTAATTTCACTAGTAGTTAACTAGTGAGCTCGTAACTGTGCGCGTTTTGAGTTCAAGTCTCGAGCTAATAAATACGTGCTGTTGCAAGCTCATCAAAATTTTACAATGGCACAACTCTCCTCGGTCTCCCTCTAAACATTTTTTGTGTTATGTTAAAATTAAAACATTTTGAAATCCTTTAAAAAGCGTTCCATTTAAAAAAGTGATACGATTTTAATAAATTGTCAAAACATGATGAATACGCGGCCGAGTACGCGAGCCATAAATAATTACGACCGCCGACGGAGGTCGGGGCTTATTTTATTTCATCGCGTAATATTTCCGTTTGGCAGGGCTTTCAATTATGAATTTTAACAATAAACAAACATTGCAAAGAGGAAACAATGCATAGAAAGGACAATAATAATATAATAAATGTATTGCACTTTGTTACACCCTGCCACTCTAAGGGAAACGCCTACGAAGTAGGTACCAACCTAGATTTTGGCTAAACAAGTAATTGCGTCAATCGGCGACACGAGGAGCTGCGTCGGCAGAACGTGATGCACCGAGCCGCCGCGTCCCATCGCGCCACCGCCACATCGATCACTTTGGTTCCAACATCGAACTTGGTCAATCGCTCTAGTTATAATTAATTTGTAATTGTAATTTTTATATCTTTAATTAAATTAGTTTAAAGTAAATTGGTTTTTTTTGAGACTATCGCTGCCGCCGTACGTATTTGGCGCAGTCGGTAGGATACTCACGGTCGGACTCGCGCTTCATCGAGAAGACTCTAGAAGAAGACGACCGCGTGGCTATCAAGTCGCATCCTGAGTATCCTGAACCTACGACGTGCAGCAGCGCAGGCATCCAGACATCGATACCAATAGCCAGAGAAAACCAAGATTATGAAACTGTGAGTACATTTGAATCTTTCATGTGTTGCTCTCCTTTTACTGTGTAATCCTTTTTACCTTTCCTAGTTTAATTATCCCTTTCCAAAATTTTCCATCCTAGACGATCGGGGTCCGATTCCCCTAGGTTAGATAGGATTAATAGGTTAGACGCACATAGGAATATAGAGGAAGTAATAGAGGAAGAAGTCGAAATAATGTCAGATCCCGTAGACAACATCTTTAAATCCCTTAGATTACTCCCGGAATTTGACGGGAACCCCAACGTGTTAACTCGTTTCATACATTTGTGCGATCAACTCGTGCTCAGACACGTTAACACAGGGCCGGGACACGAATTGGAAAACCAGGCCTTATTAAACGGCATTTTAAATAAAGTCACAGGGCCCGCCGCCCGTCTTATAAATTCACATGGCATTCCTAGCGATTGGCAAGGCATAAGAAATGCGTTAATTAATAACTTTGCCGATCAACGCGATGAAACCGCGTTGTACAATGATTTAGCATTACAGTCTCAGGGCCATAGCACACCGCAGGAATTTTATGAGCGCTGTCAGACCCTTTTCAGCACTATAATGACATACGTAACTTTGCATGATAGTGTTCCCACTACAGTAGAGGCCAAACGTCAGTTATACAAAAAATTAACCTTGCAATCATATTTACGCGGCCTCAAGGAACCGCTGGGTTCGCGTATTCGATGCATGCGGCCCGCATCTATAGAGCAAGCGCTAGAATTTGTACAGGAGGAAATTAATACCTTATATTTACAGCAGAGAAATGAGCAATTGCCCGATAGGAAATCGCAATCTTTCATTTTACCTCCACCTACTAAACCAATTTATAGCCCTCCTAATTATTTTCCCATGCCACCAATGCCATCTTCAAAGCCTCTAGGTTTTAGCATGCCAGGGCCATCTCGTCCTCAACCTCAACCATTCCGTATACCCCAGCCGTCCCAGCAATGGCGACCAAACCCAGTTCAACCACAACTGAACCGTGGACCGACACGTACCCAGCAGATGTTCAGTGCTCCACCTCCAAATTATAACCCACAAAGTCATGTGTTCAGAATGCCCAATAGGAATCCACCCGTTGCTAATTATCAGGCACCCAAACCCATGAGCGGCGTAAGCCACTTTGTTAGCAAACCTTTACCACCTAGTGGTCATGATTGGCGTAGGTTTGGTAATCCACCACCAAGTAATTACTTTAAAACGCGAGAAATGAATTTTAATGATTGCTTGGATTATGAATACGGACCTTATTTCGATGGCTACTCAGATTACTATCACGGCGATAACAGCATGCCCTATTGCGAATACATTGACTATTCTAATGATATTTTTTATGCACCCAATTATAATTATCCAGAACTATTTAATACCGAACCCGTTTGTGAAATTACGGAAGAAAGTCCTTCACCTAGCAAGGCCGAGGATTTTCAGGAGCCAGCCCGCTCAGACAAACCAAAATAGAATTAAACTTGCAAACCCAGAGACAACTCCCGTATGTTCAGATATTGAACCCACCTTTAAAATTACTTATAGACACCGGAGCTAATCAGTCGTTTATAAGTCCGGAGGCTGTCGAAAAATATTTCTCGAATTATGAATTAAATTACGATCCGTTTGAAGTCGTCAATGTACACGCAATAAGCCGGTGCGATTATTCTATTACGCTACCGTGTTTCTCGGAATTCAATGACACGACCGATGTTACACTTTTTGTCTATAAATTCCATAATTATTTCGACGGTTTAATTGGGTCAGATTTATTGAACAAATGGGAATCGTCAATTGATTTTAAAAATAAGTTACTTATTACACGGCACGCTTCTAACCCGATTCATGTCTATGATTCCCGGAACGTTAACCTGTATGAAGACATCATTCCAGGGCGTTCCTCTAAATTAATTAAATTACCTATCAATGTCAGAGACGGAGATGCGTTTATCCCAGAACAGGTAATATCTAATTGCATTGTAGGAGAATGTTTAACCAGCGTTAAAAATAATCGCGGATATTTAGAGATATCAAACCCAAGTCATAATGACGTCATTTTTTCCGTCGACCGCCAGGTTAGCGCAGAGATCTATAATGTAGAGTCCACGCGTACCGAGCGCGAACTAAATGCTACGGAACTTACCTATGCTACGAGCGAATTACGTCACCCTCATACTACGAGTAGTGAACCGCGTGACCCGCGTCATCAAAGCGTTACGAAGCTATCTAAACGTGCTACGGACGTTCTCTCGCGTCTACGGACTAGCCATTTGAACGCTGAAGAGCGCGCGAACTTACAAAATTTATGCGCTCAATATGCAGACGTATTTTATATCGAAGGCGAGGCTTTAACTTTTACAAATCAGATCAAACACTCGATCAAGACTACTGACGAGCTACCAGTTTATACCAAGAGTTACCGTTACCCGTACATCCATAGGGAAGAGGTTAGGAGCCAGATTAGTTCCTAATTATTTTCCCATGCCACCAATGCCATCTTCAAAGCCTCTAGGTTTTAGCATGCCAGGGCCATCTCGTCCTCAACCTCAACCATTCCGTATACCCCAGCCGTCCCAGCAATGGCGACCAAACCCAGTTCAACCACAACTGAACCGTGGACCGACACGTACCCAGCAGATGTTCAGTGCTCCACCTCCAAATTATAATCCACAAAGTCATGTGTTCAGAATGCCCAATAGGAATCCACCCGTTGCTAATTATCAGGCACCCAAACCCATGAGCGGCGTAAGCCACTTTGTTAGCAAACCTTTACCACCTAGTGGTCATGATTGGCGTAGGTTTGGTAATCCACCACCAAGTAATTACTTTAAAACGCGAGAAATGAATTTTAATGATTGCTTGGATTATGAATACGGACCTTATTTCGATGGCTACTCAGATTACTATCACGGCGATAACAGCATGCCCTATTGCGAATACATTGACTATTCTAATGATATTTTTTATGCACCCAATTATAATTATCCAGAACTATTTAATACCGAACCCGTTTGTGAAATTACGGAAGAAAGTCCTTCACCTAGCAAGGCCGAGGATTTTCAGGAGCCAGCCCGCTCAGACAAACCAAAATAGAATTAAACTTGCAAACCCAGAGACAACTCCCGTATGTTCAGATATTGAACCCACCTTTAAAATTACTTATAGACACCGGAGCTAATCAGTCGTTTATAAGTCCGGAGGCTGTCGAAAAATATTTCTCGAATTATGAATTAAATTACGATCCGTTTGAAGTCGTCAATGTACACGCAATAAGCCGGTGCGAGTAAGTACGCATTCATTATGGAAAACCTTGGGAGAGGCCTTTGTCCAGCAGTGGACGTCATTTGGATGAAACGAACGAACGCATTCTGAGCAGTAGTCATGGTAGGTTAGGTTCCTATACTACCCTAAGTATTATTGATCACCTACATGGCCAACATACCTTTCAGCATATTTGGGAAGCGAAAAAAAAAGATAAATCCGGTAGATTTCTTTTCGAATTTAAACACCCGAACGCCGCACAATATTTCTTTCTGTTTATGTCCATTTTTAAATAATACTTCGATCATAGAATTAGGTACTACAACGCACGCCAGCGTCCTGACGGGCGCGCGCGTGACACTCGACTGATATAATACCCGCCGGCGGGGCGCTTCGCTGTAGGTAATTATTGGATGTACCGCGCGGAGTGAGCCAGGCCTGACGATACGAAGTTATCCTCAGACCATACTGGCTTTGCGGCAGCCGTTTTTTGAATTAGTGCAAACATGCCAGTTGTTGCGGAAACATGTGTTCTCAGAAATGTGACCACATGTGACAAGGACGGAGGGGGGGTCAAAAAATCATGAAATTTGTGTGACGTACTTTATGGATGGCCCCTTATGTATATTAACTTATCTATAAATGTTAAGGTTATATGTTTTATACTTTATTAGCAGTCATATAGGAGTAATGTAGTATGAAAAAATTTAAAATTATAATTTCTCCTAAAATAAAGCATAAAGTGACTGGCCCTTCTAGACATAACATAATTAATTAATAAACTATAATTTACACTAATAAAGTATTCAAAAGCATCTTAAAAAAGTTACGGACAAAATGACGTCGAAAATATACAGATTTTTATGGAATGACCCTTAAGTATGTTTATATCCGTTGTCTAGCACCCATAGTACAAGCTTTGCTTAGTTTGGGACTAGAAGCGCAGTGTAAAATGTCCAAGGATATTTATTTATTTATACAAGCTAACTGACGGACTAATTAAAAGTCTTGCTTTTTACCCAGGAAACATTCCTATTATCGGTTCAGCCAAAGCCAGTTCATTGCTGGACGGCTACATTAGCCACAAAGGCTTCCACAGACCAAACGCAGGTCAGAAGCAGTGCGGGTCAGTTGCAGCGCGGCTGAGGCACACTGAAGCAGTTGCAACGCGGGCGGCTGTCAAAAATTTAAATATTCGAAAACCGCTCGCTGCTACCGCCCTGCGTCCGGTGTGTCATGCTAATATGGCCGCCATAGTAATACAACAGCGCGCTTCTGTCCCGCACCCGCGCCGCATCGTTTGTCGTTCGGCAGTTGCAGTGCGGCGCGGTTGGAGCGCGGGCCCGCGTTCAAATTAGGTGTGACACACTTCAAAGAGTTTCTTGTATTACAACTTGCGCGGGCCCGCATTCAAACTGCGCTGCTACTGCCCCGCGTTTGGTCTGTGGAAGCCTTAAAACTGCTCCCGCTTTTTTCATCTAGCCACTGCCGGTTATTTACTTGAGATCGTCGGTCCCTCGAGCAGTAGGGTGTTCCACTTTACCGAGACGTAATCTCCGTTCAGAATCCTGTTTACGTCACCTTTCGGTCGACCTTCTCATAGCTCACTGAGTGACATCACTGAAGAGCTTTACTGTAATGTTCCATATTCATGGGTCCATATTTCGCTACTGATCGAATACTGCTCACTTCAGTTATAGTCACACACGAAGTTGTTCCTCGAATGACATATTATTTTATTTGCATGTTGGGATTCTTTTGATATCAGTTTATATGATCACCACGCCCAGCTATAATTTAAAAGTATGTTCGTTCGTTCGTTCGTACGAACATACTTAGATATGACATAATTTAAAAGTATGTATTCAGTCAGAATGAAATAATTCAATCGTTTATTTTGTTTGGTAGGCGTGGCGAGCCAATGTCCACCAGGCGCACGAGTCGATGAAGTCTGTAGCGGCCGCGCAGATCGAGTACGCTTCCTCGGCGCAGAAGGCGTAACGAGGCTCCACCGTGCTGCCAAGCAACATTCGCATCTACGGACTACAGCTACAGAGTGCATAATGCAAGTTCCACATGATGGCTTCGATGAGTGACTGCGGCCGCGCATGAAATTCGTTAACGTACCGCTAGATGGCGTTGTCATTCGAATTCTCGAAGCGCGCATCGAAAACAATCGGTTGAAACTCGCAATCAGCACACAAATACAATATGATGGAACTCATTGTATAAGTTAATATACTTCTGGGCCGGTACCTACATCAATACAAATTAAAGTCACAACTTAAAAAATACATTTTCGTAGATGTTGATTGTATTCTTTTTATAGTATTTAATTAATAAATATTGTATACTTTATTATGACTTACTTTTTATTTACGCGTAACTTTAAAGAACTAAGTATTATGATTTTTTTTAAAGAATTTTCCACCCTCGCATTTTCTCACTTCTCTTTTTGAAGTTTTCAAGGGTTTTCATGATGTCCGCTGAACCGTCCCATCTGTGACATCAGGGGGGCGCTACTGTCAAATACTGGATTGTTGGTTCCGATTTTTGTATGGATTTTTGCCTCGTTGGAACAGGAACACTGAAAAATGTATGGAAAAATGCGTAGACAGAGAATAGTTTTTTCTGTCTACGGAAAAATGACACAGGAAGGCACTGCTATAGATGACCCACGCTGAACTGTCCCACCAAACTCAATGACAGGGGGGCGCTACCTTCGTTCAACTATATGGCTTCCAACATGGCAGAAATCGTAACCAGCGATCCGGTATTGACGGTGGCGCCCCGCTGTCAATGTCATGGATAGGACAGTTCAGTATTTTGGAACTATATCAATACGGGGTTACTATTTTCGATTCTATAGCCTATAAAAATTCTTGGTTTATGGTTTTGATGACGGTTGACATTAATGATAGAAGACACAGTCGATCATTTCGCTTTGTTTACTTTTCTGGAGTTGTCTTTTCAAACCCTTTAATTTTAATAAATTCATCATGGAGTATGAGTACGAGAATGGCGGGTGCCTCCGCAGCGTATTCCGCTCATTCGTGTGCGTGACGCTATCACTTCTGCTGGCGTTGCACGTGTACGCGTACTTCTGGGGGCCGGCGCGCGAGCCGCTGGACGGAGACTTCTCCGATATACGATACGTGGTCACGCAGCTCACCAGGGGACTGACTGAGGTTTGATATGTTTTATAAGTTGATTGCGGTTTCGTTCAATGAGAGAATGGATGGATTTGTTGCTCTTCAGTCTTTCACGCAAAAACTTGTGCCTATTTCTCCCCTCTTCCTAAACCAACTCCCGGGGGTATGTATTATGACTGAGCATAGGTACAAAATATAAAAGAAGCAAGCTGCTAAAGGAAAGATGACCTGGTTTATAATATTACAAGCGATATATGTTTATAATATAACATTGCTATTGCTACTAAAAAATAATAGTAAATTCATTTGGTTTGAATAGGTGGATGCCTAGATTAGTACCTGGTCTATAGGTACAATGAGTTATACATAAATATTTTCTGTTGAGCGACCAGTGATGAACATAAGAACGACATAAATCCCTTTGTTTATTTATACTTAAACGATTAAATATAATACAAAAGGTGAACCACAAGCACGAACGACTCAAAGGCGAGATGGAGCGGCTGTCTTCGGCGCTGCCCGCCGTGGCCGCCGCTGCCGAGCGCGCCAAGGACGCGCTGCAGCCCTCCGCGCGCCGCACCGGCCAGCAAGCGCTCGACGTGCATGACTACGACCGACAGGTAATATGCAGGTCTCATACCACAAGCACGAACGACTCAAAGGCGAGATGGAGCGGCTGTCTTCAGCGCTGCTCGCCGAGGCCGCAACCGCTGGCTAAGCGCGGCAATAACTCGCTGCATGCCTCCGCGCGCCGTACCGGCCAGCAGGCGCTCGACGTGCACGATTACGACCGACAGGTAATACGGGTCACTTACCACAAGCATGAGTGACTCAAAGGCGAGATGGAGTGGCACTATGGCGAGTTGGAGCGGCTATCTTTAGCGCTGCTCGCCGAGTCCGCAACCGCTGGCTTAGCGCGGCAAAGACTTGCTGCATCCCTCCGCGCGCCGCACGATCCAGCAGGCGTTCGACGTGCACGACTACGACCGACAGGTAGTATGCAGGTCGCATACCACAAGTATGAGCGGTTCAAAGGCGAGATGGAGTGGCACTACGGTTAAATGGAGCGACTGTCTTCGACGCGCTGCAACCCTCCGCGCGCCGCGATAGCCAGCAGGCGCTCGATGTGCACGACTACGACCGGCACAAAACAAATATAGGTACATATTTACTTAACGCGACACCGCGATGTGATGTGACCCTTCCATTTTTTTAATTTCCAATTTCATTATTAGACGACCGTAACATATTTTTTCATGTGGCTAGTTTGTTCGATTTCTTCTATAAATAATCCTCCTTCAGAAGTAGTCGGGTAAAAAAACTTAACTCTAGCCCTGAAAACAGAGTGACTTTCCAATTGGCTGTAAAATTAGATTTTCCGTAGCTTTAAAATCAATAGGTACATTGTTAGTCAATTGAGTTCGCGATCTAATGTCGTCATACTCTACGTCGTCTACGTCTTTACTGCTCTTAAAAACTTTGTCGATTGACAGTGAGTTCAGTATCCAAATATGATGGCGTTTCACCCAATTACCAACCTGTAGGTGCCGCGAGTGCCTGGGCGCGCGCGCCATGATCTGCCCGGCACGCTGCCCGGCGAAGTGATGGGCGAAATAGGCTCCCCATATATTCCATGTTGATTAGGGTGTCCACAACCCTAATAAGAAGGCGTTTCACTTACCTACCTACCATATAGGTGGCCGACTACGCGCTGGAGTCGGCCGGTGGTCGCGTGCTGAGTACCGGCGACACCGCCGAGCACGTGATCTACGAGTCGCCGGTGGGCTGGGCGCTGCACGTGTTCACGGCGCTGGTGTGCCGCGAGTGCCTGGGCGCGCGCGCCATGATCCGCCCGGGAACGCTGCCCGGCGAGTGCTGGGCCTTCAAGGGCTCGCACGGAGAGGCGACAATAAGACTGCTGGGCACCGTCCAAATCACCGGCTTTAGCGTGGAACACATACCGGCGCATATTTCGCCTACAAGGTATGTACACAGTTCTATTGATAGGTAATGTTTTAAGATGAGGAAGACAATCGGTCGTAACGATGCTTTATTCATAAAAAAATATCTGGCATTAGCATTTACCCCTTTACTTGTTAAAGAGCTCTCACAACGCATTTAGGAAGAGTTCACACATTGGTACAGTAATTCGCATATTTAGCATCAGGGTGCCCGGTGTAATGTGGCAAGGGCTTTAATAGGTACCGTCCAGAACTTTAGGGCTTTTTAGCTGACCGGTAGAATAATAAACATACAGCGAACTTTGTTTCTTACACAGAGAAATATCATCGGCTCCTCGCCTGATACAAATAGAAGGCTTAGAATTTCGCAGTGATCCTTACCCACACGACTTCGGCAGTTTTGAATACGACAAAGAAGGCAAACCTATTCAGTATTTCGAAGTGCAACACCCTTCGACCAAGGGCTACAATATAGTGCGAGTGCGAGTGCTGACCAACTGGGGGCATCCCGTTTACACCTGCGTGTACAGAGTCAGGGTTCACGGAGACTTGGTCACTGGGCAGGCTCCTCGAGCAACGACGGCCAGCGATGATGCAGATCTTAGAATCGAAAACGAGTAATATTTATAGGTAAGTCATAACTTATTTTAATAAAACGGGTCAAAGAGTTATTGTTTGCGTTTACGTACCTATAAGAAGGGAGACACATCAAATGTTTATTTATTTCTTGGACATCAATTGTGTTAGCCGAACCCTTTTGCACAAAAGCAATAGGTAGCAGTAATTTTTTCGGCGATATCCATTACGTTTGGCCATTAATGCCAGGTGCCCGGTTAGAGCATTGTGCTTGCACAAAACGAGAGAAAGCCGAAGCCAACCATAGATGTTAATCTGGGTGTCCAGCAGCCCGGCTATAAAAATGCGGCTATTGTGCGCTGGACAATGCGACAAAGCACATAAATTAACAACAGCAAAGTGATCATGAGCTCCCGCTGCGCCCGCACTAATGGGTTGACCGGCCCTAACTGATGGTTATTATTTATTTTTTGAACGGTTCAAATCCACATGCTTCTGCAAGAGCAAAAAAAACATAGTTTATACTTACATATCCATTGCTTATTATTGCATTAATTCAGTAAGTAGTTAAATATAAGGTATTTTTCCATTTGTTGGTGAGGAAAAGAGTATACGCTAACCTATTATGTAGGTAGGTATAGCTGTAACGTATTATTGTAGATGTCAATGTTATTTGTGGCGGAGCGAGGAATTCTAATTGCTTGCAATAAATCTTCAGACTCTACGGAAAACGACGATCACAATGACTATTTACTTACTTACATCTTTAGTTACCTATCCAGCTATAATAAACATTAACGTTAAAATATGTATGTATTGTAAAAAATAGGGAAAGTAATAATCACGTAACTAGAACTATCTCAATACAAAAGACAGGCGGAAAATCAACATTCATTACGTCTCCCGTGCGATAACCATTACGCTAAAATGCGCCATCACACACTAAAGAGCATTTTTTCTAGACTTAAGTACTCAGTAGACCTTCCTTTGAAATATAGATAGGAGTCGAAAAGGGTGAAAGCATTTCTCCATGAAATGTATCTTTTCTGTGGACACCGCCCACAAGTACCACTCAATATTAATGATGTGATCTTAGTTCAAACGTCTCGCTCGTCTCTACTTGACAATTATTAATGAAACTACATACATTTTGTGTCCAGATTCATTTGTATGCTCATCTATTTATGTCGTGAATAAGCAAACATTTAACCCAGTAGGACAGTTTGCACGTAGGTACACGTGTTACACGCACACATGAACATTGTTCATTACTTATGTCCGTGCTAATGTTCAAGTAATTTTTACATTAAGGATTTGTAAGGGGTAGAACTGAGTATTACGGGTCTCTACCATTTAAGTAGGTACTTTACCTAATTTTCCTATCTCAGAAATAATGCAAAATTAAGGATTTGTTCAATTGTTTTAAATCCATGTTTGCCAAAAACACACGACCATTTTTGTACCAAAAATATTAATGTATAGTCGGGTTTAGAACTCTTCATGGCTTAATTCGATGCTGCTCCTCAACTCAGTAGTGTCTGCCTAAAATAGGAGGTTTCTGAAAGCAATTTTGATAAAGTCAAAAAGTTTTTAGTAGACATTAGTATAATTATTATTGAAAACGATCCTTATTTGCTAAAGTTCACGCATCACATCAGTCCCAATCTGGCATGGACTGCCGCTCTACTCTCAACTTTTATTCTAATTTCACGTAACGTCTCATGAGATAAAAATGATTCAAATACACGCCAAATAGCCTCGTTTCAAATCATACTTTCGAAGATCTAAAAGTGGTGGTAAAATCCGTAGCTCGTCATTTGATGCGTACACAATAGCACAATGCCTCGCCCGCCAAAATATTTGACAATATTAATATCTGCGGCGTCGGCGCGTCTCGTGAAAGGCTTGCGAGAAAGGATTACTGGCAATAGTACCTCGGTTGAATGTGCCGCAGTGTCCGCGCTCGCTCAGGCGTCCGCCGCGCTTCCGCACTGGGCTCGAGCGATAAGCGACAGGCGATTTGTATGTCTTTTTTGAAGGACCAAGCAATATTTACTGAAAATATTGGTGCACAATCGGAAGGTTATTGAAAACAGTTCAAAAGACGCACTCATTGCATTACAGCTTACAGGTATTACAGCAATATAACATTTTCTAGTTCTCACTAAACGGCAAAGGATTCTTTACTCTTTTCACCGCATTTAAATATGCAGTTAGTTACGGAAATCATTTCAGTTTTAATTCTTCCCTTACTAAAACTTCATTCTCTACCTTGCTAAGGCCGGCAGAGTACTTATTGTAGTATTCAATATCGATACATTGTAATTAACATTAAAACAGAAACTGAAATATGTAAAAGATTCAATTCTCATGCTGAATTGCCGCTATGAGCAAAGTTGCTCTTACATGCACCGACTACTTATACTGCAACGAGATTAGGAGCCCATTTTTCTGAAAAAAAAAAAAAACAAACTGATTGCTATGATTTGTTGATTACCTTGTATGTACGTTTATTACATTTTGTCACATATCGCAATGATCCTACAGCAAAAGCAAAAGTTAGCATCTTGCACCAAGCGCAAATAGTCCTACGAGCGTAGGTGTTGTTAAGGGATTCGTTTTAAATAGCTTCTAAAGGCTTTGTTTGGGGAGACAGGCTTTGTCCCCAAATATCAGGAATGCTCTCGTACTCGCATCGGTGAGTTTCGTAAATAACGTCCTCAGGAAATGCGATTTTAACAGCAAAACATCAGGGAATTACAAGTCATCAGGACATACTCCATTGCCTTCGGGCAAAAGGGTGTCGTTGTCGTGCCCTTACCCTTTCTTAAATACTGTTTTATACAAACAACCATAATACACGAACAAGGAATCTTGTTCTATTTTCTTTTGTCGCTAAACGGTTACTACCTATACTTTTTATGGTTTTAATCCGATGCGATGCAACTCCGGTGTAACTATACTTAGGTACCTACTTTAAAAGTATCGAAGCAAAATACAATTATTATTGATAAAGGTAATGGATGGCTAATCATAGGTTTAATTTGATGGTAAAATACATTATTTTGAAACTAAAGTTACCTTTAATTCCTCATTAGATGTTATTTAACGATAGATAACACAATCTACTTACTACAGTTAGATTATTACGAATTACGATTATTAAGGTACCTAATTCTTAAGATTTTTGTAAAACAGTTTTGCAATTGTAAAATACAGATTTATAATTAAGTACGTATCAAATTACATATTAAATTCAACAAACAATTTATTAGCCTTATTGTTAAGTCTACCTATGAGGAGGTAGGTAGTAGGACAACACTTGAGATTAGCATCTTTCATCTCCTCAAATATCGTGGGAAACGTGGACTTTAAAATTAGCTAAACCCATTGAATGCCCGTAATCCCATCAGGGCCGGATTAACCATCTCGGGGCCCCTAGGCACAGCTCGTTTCGGGCCCCCCTTTTTTTTGTCGCGAAGGAAATGCTTTGCGCACCGTCACCACTGCCGGGGGACAACCCACCACCACCCATGGCCATGCCAACCTTGCGGTTATAACTGGCCGAATCGCGGGAGATGCGCGCGGAACTGCGTCTGCCGTAGCAGGTTGCACTCTGCCGCGCGCAACGCTTGACTCCCTACAAATTCTTTGATCTATTTCCTTGTCCCTATGCGCTACTCTCCCCGTTCTGGGGCTGCGACTATCACAACCAACAACGGGTGGCACCCTATGGCGCCGAACTGTTCGGTGCTGTCCTCCTCGTATGCCACTTGTACGCGAACGCCTTGAGCCGTTTGAAGTTCGCCTCTGACGCAACTAGATCGGGGTACCAAGCGGGGCCGTGCGTCTCCAGCACGACTCCCTGCAGCAGCTCCTCGCGTATGTCCCTATATAGGGGACAATCCCACAGTATGTGGTGACGGTCCTCCTCGAGCTCACCGCAATCGCAGCTCGCACTGTCCCTTAACCCCATGTTGCACAGCCGCTTGTTAAAGCAGCCGTGCCCCGTAAGAACCTGGGAAGTCACATAATCTGGTTCGACCCAGCGCATGCTGAGTCTCCCAGACACGTCGGGGAAAAACTGATTAAGCTCCCGACCCTTCGTCTCTCCCTCCCACCTGGTCTGCCAAGTACGCACAACCGACTCCAAAATTTCGCGTTTTCGCCTGCTCATCTCGTCCTTGGCCGCGGTCTGGCGTGCCACCTCTGTGCTGCCAGCCCGGATCACCTCGAGGTCCGCGGGTAGTACGCCAGCAAGCACCGGGAGCGCGGCTGTGCTGACCGACCGATAGGCTTTGGTCAGTAGCACCAGTGCAGGCCGCTGCCCCCGGAGAAGGGTGCCGCATACGGACAGGGGACAGGGTGGTATGTGGGACTCCCGGCGCCCTAAAAAGGGAAAAGGACGGGGTACACCCACTAAAACCTCCGCGGCGTTCCGTCGTAGGCCGAGTGGGGGTGTCGCGAGTATCCGGCCGTAGCCTTAGACTTCCGACTCTACAGCGACAGCTCGCCTACACGGCGGACCCTACACGCCCCCCTTGTGGGGCTCCGACGGAAATGCCCGAAACGCCAAGCCGTTCCCGTCAGACGAAGGTGAGAAGGGTGCCCCCGCACCCCCGGCCTGCTGGCCGCCACCTGGGGGCAGAGTAGGCCTTCGTACAACCGCCTTCTCCGCCCCCTTCTCCGCCTGCGGAGCGATGAGACGAGAGGATCGTTCTCCCGCTCGCGCTCCACTGCCTCCTTCTGAAGGATGACCTCTTCGCAAAAGGAGGCGATCGCCTTCTAGCATCCTTCACTTCCCAGCATGGCGATGACCAGGCTCGGAAGCGAAAGATCCCGGCCCACGACCACAGTGAGGTTACGGCGCTGCTCCTCCCAGCCTGTGCAGACCGCGAGGGTGTGCTGCACCGTGTCATCCGCCGCGTCGCATTTGTGGCACACGGGGATTCCTCTCGCCCGATTCTATGCAGGTACGAAGCGAAGCCATGCCCGGTCAGCACCTGCGCCAGACAGAACCTGAGGAACCCGTGCGGTCGTTCCAACCATTGGTCCAGAACAGGACAAATGGCGTCCAGAGTGCGGCGGCTAAACTGCGCGCGAGTTATGTCTTCGTGACGGCGCCGCACCGCTCCGGGCGCTTTCCACGCGCCTTCTGGTCTGCTATCTAGTGATAGATGACAGACAAGACCCCAGCTTCTAGCTCCCAAGGAGGAGTACCAGCGAGGACGCACGCCGCAGAGTGCCCTACCGTGCGGTAGGTCCTTGCGACCCTCTGCGCTATGGCCCGCTGGGGTCTGCGCAGAAGGGCAGCATTCTCCCTTTTGTTGAGTGCGTCCACCCAGACTGGGGCGCCATACAGCGCCATGCTCCTCAGAACGCAGGCATAAAGTCGATGGCACCTCGTTTGTAGCNTTTTTACGCACGTGTAGTTCAACATCACCTTAATTCACTGATCTTAATTAAGGTAACTTGGAAGGAAATGCTACAAAGCTTGAAAAGCTCCGTTCCACTTACAAAGCTTCACCGTATAAAAAGAAAATTACAACAAGGTAAATAACTGATAGCTAATGTTATCAGTACTAGGTAGATGTCTATAGAAAACGCTCTATCATAGAAGTTGGTGTGGGTACAGGGCCTTGTAATATTATATCGTGAATTTAGGCGAACGACAGTCCAGCNCGAGAAGGACGCCCCGGAGGAGCCAGTTGAAGCCTAGGTTCCACAAGAGGGGACCGAGCACCGAACCCTGCGGAACCCTGCTGGCTACACCGCGCCGTTTGAGCAGCTGGCCGTCTCTGTTAACATACAGGGCTTCGCGGTCCCGTAAGTAATCGGCCAGCAGCGCTCGAAGGTACTGAGGCACTCTGTGATGTTGAAGTGCCTAGAGTATGGTGGAATGAGGGATGGTATTGAAAGCGTTGGCTATATCGAATGATACAGCCAACACACCCTCAGCCCTCTCCATAGCCTCCGCAGTGAGGCTTTTTAGCCTCTGAAGGGCGTCGACCGTCGACCGTCGACCTGTCATGTCAACCAAAGCAGTAATGCCAACGTCACGAAAATGAATTAGGTTCCACAATATCGAAATATGCCGATTGAATGTGTAAACCAAAATAAGGCGAAGTTTTGAGGTGGTTTGAGTTTTGTCGCATAAAAATAATCTTTAATATTTTTTTTTTTTTTTCATTTTTTTATCGGGAGTGCTGGGCCCCTGGTCATAGTGGGCCCCTAGGCACTGGCCTAAAGTGCCTTATGGATAATACGGCACTGAATCCCATTATCAGATATTACATCAATAACCGCATTTGTAAAATTACTTCCATTTCCAAAAATGCGAATACGGCGATGGCGATTCATAACTCATTATATTGGCGAAGGGTTGGCGGCAGGTACAGCCGTATGGCGCGATAGGGCCCTTCATAATTTAGAAAAAGAGCCATTTATTAAACTAGGCCCCTAGTAATTATTGGGACGCAGTCCGACATATTCGCTACCTGCCGACAATTTGCCATTCGGCCCTTTGTCTAGCGGTGTGGCGCCCCAAAGGGTTTTAATTTTAAATGCAGCGTGTAACTATTGCACCCTTTATTCGTAAATTTCTCTTTCTCGGTGGTTAGCCCGCTGGACGCAATATGGCGCATTTTTTCACCTCGCCGGCAAGGGTGAACAATTAAGTGGATACAACATGACTTTTGTTCCGTTTTTGCGGTTAATCAGTAATTAATTTTGTACAGAAATTATTTGGAAGCATTGTTAACATAGCTTGAGAGGGAGCTTCGATTTTTACGCACGTGTAGTTCAACATCACCTTAATTCACTGATCTTAATTAAGGTAACTTGGAAGGAAATGCTACAAAGCTTGAAAAGCTCCGTTCCACTTACAAAGCTTCACCGTATAAAAAGAAAATTACAACAAGGTACATAAGGGAGAGTCCGCCAATTTGGACCAGTTTTTTTCAATCCCATTTTACACATAGTTTTCTTTTGTTTTTGCTAATGTCCATGGTATATAATAAAAGATACATTATTCAACTTACTATTTCATAAGTATTAATTAACATGATTGTTGTATATTTAGCACAAAACAACAAAGTACGAGTTCAGAGCTTCGGTCCAATTTAGCCAACCGGTTCGATAATTTGTACCACAGGGTTACTAAATTGGATTTCAATAAATTTCAAGCCTATAAAAATACTATGGCAAAATATTATACGATACATTCTTAACAAATTAGGAAACGAAAAGGAACAGTAGTTAATAACATAGACAATCGATATTGTTTTACACGTTATCACGATTTTGAGTACAAGTTTTGTAATTCCAATTATCGTAACGCACACTTGTACCTAATCTACTTTGCCAGTCTTTTGCTTTCATTTATTGTTAGTCAAACATAACTTNGCTAATGTTATCAGTACTAGGTAGATGTCTATAGAAAACGCTCTATCATAGAAGTTGGTGTGGGTACAGGGCCTTGTAATATTATATCGTGAATTTAGGCGAACGAGAGTCCAGCGAGAGTGGACAAACAGTGGCGCGTCCATCTCGCCAGTTTGTGAGCAAACACGGCCGAATGAATATAGACAAGCGTGTTTGCGCATATCGCGTTACCACTACAAATACTCTCCATTTATTTATGTGTACCGCTCGCGACCAGAACAACAACACATGGGCGGCACGCCCCTGCCTAATGCGATGCAGTTGCTATGACGACACTGCAGCCGCCCTACGCGGCACACATGAGAGACCATAAAGAATAAAAAACGAGAAAAACAGAAACCTCACTCGACTTCACCCCGGTTCCTGTCGACATGAACGTCCGAGAGTTCCCTTCTTTCAAACATAATTTATGGTCTCTGGGAAATAAACATAAAAAATAGAAAAGGAAAAACGACAGCACGCACGATAAAAAAGCTCGTCGTAAAAGTGCGAGGGGGCCGGGGCGCGGGCGGGCGCGGGCGGTAACCCTTCCGCGCGCCCGCCTCCGCCGCCCGCCCTCACACCCTCGCCAAAGGGTTAGGGCGACTAACCCTTTCCACCGGCCTATGTAACTAGCTATACGGCTGTGGCGTTGCCGAGTTTATGTGTGTCGCGTTGGTTTTTTGTAAATTGTAATTAAGTATACCTACTTAGAACATTTTGTAGAGCTTTTTAGAACCAATAATATCGAGGCTGAAGGAAGAGGTTCTTGAAAAAATGTTTAAGAGTATTCGATAACTGGTTAAAATAATTAAAAACTATGCTTTTTTAGAACTGTAATGTAAAGTAGTACTCTACATGCTATAACTCACAAAAATTTGGTTCTGCCCTAAGGTTCTGCCAAAATAAATGTAAATAGCGAAATNTGCGAAAATGCCCAGCACACCGCGTCGGTCAGTTACCGCGCGTTACATAAAAAGTCCAGTCCCCCGGGTGACATTGCGCCGAGCGATAGTTGGTGTCGGCGATGATGCCGTAACGAGTGTTTGATGTAAATGCGCTCCCCGGCCGCGCACCGAGCCGGGCGGCGAGCTGGACACGCGGCCTGTGGTCAGGGTTGCCTTAGAATCTAAAAAAACATAACTTACCTAAGACTTGAATTATCCCTTTTTATTTATTTATTTATTTATTTATTTAATTAGGACAACCAACAAGACAGACACAAATTCAAGCAAAGGGGTTTACATACATAGTTTTGTCTTAGGACTAGGTGCTATCTTAATTACAGGCTGCCACGGCATGCAAAAGTGGACTTTGACAGAATATGAAAATTAAACGTACAGCTGATTTTGACACAATATTCAATTTAATTTAATTTATTTCGATTCAGAACAATTTTAAACCTCAAATTTAACTGGCAGATCTTGGCTAAACGGACACATGTGCAAATGAGAGTTGTATTTTTTTCTTAAATTTAAAGTACATAATAAGTAAAAAAAGTCTTGACTTGAATATGCTTAAAATTGTACAGCGTGGTCGCATAATATTGCTCTACATTATAACAGAGCAAGTGTGCTTGTGCTTAAGCAGAAGTTTATAAAATGTGTGATTTAGTTCATCCATCGTGGATAGCGTACCTAATCTATGAGTTCAATTTTGAAGAATATTAACTAAACAGTATTTTAATTTCTTTATAATGAAATCAAGTTGACTTAAATTGGAGGTGAAAAATGAACGTCACATTGAGTCTTCCTTAAAAAACTGCTTCAAATCTTTATGTCCGTCTATGAGCTTAGGAATAGAACGCAGAAATCTTTAAACCGAATGTTGGTAGCCCTGCATGTGGGCAGCCAGCGTGCAACTCATGCAGGCGGCGACCGAGCGTCTGGGCGCCCTCCCGCATCAGCCCTACGCCACCCTCGGAGCAACCTCACAAATACGCACCGACCACCGACTGTCCGAGTCCGACTCTAGGGATTCAAGTTTTGTCGATAAACAAAAAAATAACTAGTAATGTGACTTGTTTGACATTATAAGTGCTATTATTTACTTAATGTTACAGTTTGCTTGTAGTTAGAGTGAATTCAAAACTAAATGTTTTCTGCTGTCGTCCTTTTGCAAAGTTATATCAATTTGTTGTACGAGTATATCCCTAAAACGGAATGGTCATTGTGCTGTGATAGAGAAATAATTTTCCACAAACAAACAATTCCCATGATCAAAACACTTACCTCTGAGACTCTGATATTTTTAATTATTTGAAGTATCACTAGGTGGGAGGAATCTCTACGTATGTAGGTACGGCTAATATGTGGGATGTTTTAAAAATACACATCTTCAGTACTCCCACTGTTTATTTGTCCAAATGTCGATATCGACATTAACTTGAGACGCTCGGCGAGGACGTTGGATGATTTTTTACTTTGTTTCCGCCCACTGTCCGCCCGCCGCCGCTCTGCTTTTTGGCAATCTTATTTATTGCCGATATCCAGCCTCACCCTGAGACACGAAGGAAAACTCGCATCATGTTAATTTCCTGTATACGACCGCGCGATGTTTTTCTGCTGCCCAATATATGATTAAAATATTAATAACGCGGTCAACCGTTTCATTGTGATAATATTGACTGCAAGGTGGAAATAATTTTGTTATTGGTGGATTTTTGCAAGTTATTTATAAAGATAAATTAAGACAAAGTTTATTTACATCCCACTGAATGGCATAAAGAAGTCTTAATCAGTGATATTTCTCATAATTATTATGAAAAGGCATAATATGGGATTCATTTCAGGAATTGGATCTCATTCGAAAGTTCCTTATGGTAAATATTAATCAAGTGGGTGGTATTCACCGTCTGAAAAAGCTATAATAGAGAAACCACTTAAATAAGTACATTTAAATCTATTTTATTTTATTTTTAGGAATTACAAACAAATGTGTTACAGAAATTAACTTATCCGTATCATTAACAACTACTTATTAACTATTCCGAGATTTAACAAAACAAGTCCACATGAAACCGGCGTAATCGGTTCGTTACTCTTGTTATCTCTCACTTGTAGCGGTTGCCTAAAAATGACCATAAAATATAATTTAGATTGTGTTGCTTTTAATTAAGATTTTTTCAGTTTCAGAGGACTGTATTTATGCTTATACCGGTTCTTTGCTATTAGATTGCATCCTTGTTTCAAATGAAAATAAGTCTTAACAAATGCAGTTAGACAAGCGATCAACAATGTGCTCATTCACCGCTGACCAGGTTCCTCTTTTTCTTTTATTTGACAGACATAGCCCTAAAATCAAGTAATATTATACAAAGTCTGTATGTTAATCTGGAAGTATTTGTAATGTTTGCCCAATAGGAGCTTAAATTATGGTCATTTGTTACTTTCCGCTTAAGACAGTAGCCCCGTGCGATTGACAGGGGATTTTGAAGTACGCGTGTTTTTGTCCGAAGGGCTCATATTAATAACGACTGTTTTTATGCGAAGAGCTCCTTTCTTGGCCACTACAGTTATTTAAATTCCCGTTTTTGTAACAAATTTACATTAAGTTCCACACAAGACGAGATGTCAAGGTATGGGGAGAGGACATCGTCCCTTCTTGTTGTAAATTGGGGGTCACACAAAAACCGTTGAGCCCTTACCGGTCCCATAACGTCCAGCCGGTCGGTAAACTGCGATGACGGTGAAAAAGTACGGTTCTGCCAACTTTTTTTTATTATTTTGATGTCCGTTCGATACGAATAACAATTCGCGATTTCTTGCAATCCATCGATCGCCAGTAACCGGTGTACTGGATGCTTTAATTTTTTTCAAAAAAATGTAAAATTACGAGGGGACGATTATAAACACATGCGCGAGCGCGTCAAATCTTCAGCCGGCGCGCGCTCACCGTTCAGGGACACATTACGGCTTTTTTAAACCGCCAGTAGCAAGGGGGAAGGGCATTTTTTAAAAATAAAATTCACTTTTTAAGTGAAAACTGTGTCCCCGCAGTCGAGTTCAATTGTTGCGTGTCGGATGAGCACGAGCTCGATTTTATGTCTGGAAGGGATTTTTTATTGCGTGGTGTGTGCCGCGCGTCGGCTCACGGCGAGCGAGGGTTTGATAGATAGGCATCGTCAGTTCGACACACGTCTTCACGCACAAACCCTTGCCATGTATCTGAAGCAAAGTATTTATATCTATTCAGAGGCAGTGGCCGCAGGCGGTCGTGACAATCTCGCAAATAACCAAGCTTACTTTTTCTTAGCAAGGGTTATTTGTTACGAATCAATCCAATTCATGTTTGCACAATAGCCTAATGCCAGTTTTTGTATTCGCTTAGATAAATAAACATCTGAAACTGTATTATAACTGAAGAAATATTTTGGACATCACAAAGGTAAAGGACACCAAAACAATGATAATAAAGATAAAAATAAAACATGAAGATAATATTACGAGTTGTAATGTATAAAAGTAAAAAAAAACTTGCTATTCCATGTACTAGTAACTCTATTCTATTATTAATCGTAGATAAAATTAATCATTAAGCTGAATTATTATTCTCAAGCAATATCACATTATTTTAGGCACCTTGATAATTACGTAGGTAGAGACGCGCCTACACTATTTCTTATTGATTTTAGATAACTTACGAAAGCGAAAATAACATTGATAGATACTCAGGCGGAATAAAGTAAGTTCTTTCAAAGGTCCGCCATGTACGAAAAATATACGGTTGCTGAGGGCGACACCGAAAGAGGTGAAACAGTCGCAACTACTTTTTACTCCCTTCGCAGGGAGGGCCGGCCTCCCCACGCGGAGGCTCCCCAGAGATGAAAGTTCCGTGGGGTTAACGGAACCAACACATAGGCGCGTGAGACAACAAACGCGCAGTTACCTAACGCTCTATAACTTTAATTGCGTCTTTTCAATCGATACTTCCACCGCTGGACACAGCTTGTATTTCTCAGGCGTAATGAGCCACCTTTATTCTGTTAGTGTTACAGGATTAAAGTCTCCGACTTTTTACAGGGACACGTGCTTACATCTGACAGTACTTTTCTACGAGTGATGTACAAATAGACAGTTAACTGAGTCGTGTGTAGATGTCATTATTTTTTGGGTGTTTATTGATTTTAATTAGATACCCGCATGGCTTTTAACAATTACCTACTTAGATACGTACCAGTAATAGCTGCTTCATTTTGTGAATTCGTCATTCAATATCTGATTCTGAATCCGAGTAAAAAGCTTTTTTGTAGAGCTTAACTGATTCGAGCTTTATTGGTTTTCTACGTGAATTATTCAATAATAATATGTGAAATATTTCGAATTAGGATGAATATGAGCAAAGAAAGGTCAGCAAATACCCGGGTACACCAATGGGTTTGCGCGTCATATTCCGCTGGCATATGTGAATGGGTCCCCTGCGTCCGGCCCCTGCAAAAAGCGGACAATTGCAGCGAGGATCAGTGCTTTGCATAATCAATAGCACCGGCCGCCATTGTGCAGCCCTCAGGGGCGAAGTAAATAAAAAAAACGCGTTATGCAGTACATAGCGATAGTAACGACTCTCCTTATCAGATGTGCACGTTACGCAATGGGGAAGGCTCATGGCCATGATTTACAAAGTTTATTGTTATCGAATTTGATATTAATTTAGTTTTGAAATGGAATATTGTTTTTTATAGCCATGTAAAATATTGAAGTTAACCTCATACGCTGTAACTTTAAAAAGTAAGCTTTCAAGAACTTTCGCATAATACTCATTTATCATGATCCAAGTCTTAGTAACATGCCAAATATGGTTTCAATTTAGTTATAACCTATAGAGTGAATTTGTTCAAAATGTTATTTTATGTTAACGTGAACTCAAATTCGTGCACATGCACGTGACTTTAAGTCATGAATAAGTTCGCCCAAACCACGTCTCTACCTGCTTACGCAATATTTAAATAAGATCTTTTCCCCGAAACGCGATAGGAGCTTGTGATACCAATCCAAAAATTTCCACGCATTAGAATTCAATCGAACTCTACCTCTGTTTGATTCATGGCGGCTCTGTATGGCAATTTGTCAGTTTCTCCTAAAGTGTTTGAAGAAGCTCCTGTCTACTTAACAATGTTTTAAACAATAGGCACCCTATTAGCACTCTGAAGATTGGATCACGCTTGGATTTTTTCTATTGACACCAAGTTGTTAACGTCTATTTGAACAAAACGAATTCATCATGATTTATTTGATTCAAATTTATTTATTGAATGGGTAAAGTAAATGGTGACGAGTAAGGATGTCTGAAGTAGATAAGGTAGGTAATAAAGTGGCGCTTTCTAGTAATCTATTTCCGAATATTTCATTCTCCTTTGATCAAAAACTTGATAAGAAAACTCTTTCAGCGTGAAATGTTATATTGCCAATACCTACTATTACCTACTTTTCAAAGTATCCAGTTTTGTGCAATACAGTGACTATAAACTTTTGTTCATCTGTTTATTCAATCGCTTTTATTTTACTCTTTCAAACCGTCACTCATTCCTTTTGTGTTCGGATTCTCGGGTTCTCCAAAAATACGGAAATCATCGGGCGGAATATTTAGTTTTGTCATCGATTACGCAAACTGTTTCAAGGGTGCCCAGTGATCGTATATTGTGAAAAAATATGAGAGCGTATATAAAAACCGATGCAGCTGTCGAGCGGCACACATGCGAAATGTAGCGAGCGCTCGCTGCGGCGCCAAAGGGCGTATGCGGCGCAGGGAATCGTGGAGTTAGGTCGGTTCGCTGCGGAGTCTGGCAGGGTGACCCTCGCGCCGTGCACATAGTGGAAGAGGGAAGGGTTCCGTACTCAATCCGCGCCCGGGAAGGGTTCGCACGCCGCGGACGCCGCCGACGCGCAGGCGCACGCGAACTCGCAAAAAACCCGCACAATGCGCACAACATCGCTGTTTTTGTTGTTAATACGGCGGATTGTTCGTAAATTTCCTTTCTTCGCAAAAAATGTAATATCATCAACTCGTTCACGCCCGGCTTTTCAAAGGGAGCTTTTGAAGAGGGAACAGTAAAAATTGTTAAAAACTGGTAAAAAGTGGGTCAGAAAGGGGTGCTTTTGAAACTAGTAATCACTACCTCGCGTCTATCGATTGCCGTTATTATGGGAAAAAATCCTTTTTTGAATCGACAGTTGTATGGACTCTTATTATTCCGGATAAAATAATAAGTACGCTTTTAGATCATTCTCGTTCTCGAAATGTGATAAGTTAAAGTTATTGGGCTGATAAACGAATACGTCGTGTCAAGATTATTCAAAAACTAAGGTTGATTTATGTGTACTAATACGGTCAATTAAGAGTTTTCATAAATTGATGATTAGAGAAACTAGGCCTTTGGCAGTAACGATAAATTGGTTATTGACCTTGGAAGGCTAAAAAAGTTTAAAACTATGCAATTTGCAAAAATGATGTTCAGTTTACTTTAATTTAAAGTTAGTTCCGTTTATCAGAGATTATTGATTATAGTAAGGTAGCTGTAACAAAATATTGCTCAATATCATGATACAACAACATTAAAAATATTTTTTTATATTACGTGATTGGTTTGTGAAAATAAAAGAAAGTAAAAAAATATAAGAGTTGCTAAATGTCACCACTATTTTACAGATTTATCGCGATTGAGGATTTTTTCACAAAAAAATGAAATCTCAATCATTTATAAATTAGTTTCGCGGACAGCCGCGGCGTTCATCCCTTTATCAAAGGTACAATCGACCGTAATAAAAGGGTACACATTGATTGTCATTCCGCAGTTTTTTCGTTTTCAAAAAACTTTATTGTCACTTTGAACGTTTTATGTTCCATTCATGCATTGGAGACACGTCTCATCGTGGTAAATGAATAAATCGTAAAATAATAAGTTTGATTGGGTTGCATAATGCATCAATAAATATTGATTGAATATAGGCGGTCAACCTACCTTTTAATTTTACATTTACATTTCTTGTAAGTCGGTTTGGAGTTGACTGACGTTTAAGTTTTCCCTGAAAAGTTTTTCTTTGTTTAAAGTACTCGAGATAGCCTAATTTATAATACCAACATTATTATGAAAAATAAAAAAGCAAATGTGGATATAATAAAATGTATTTCAAATAATAATACAGTTGTGTTCGAATCCAATTTATTATCTTAGTTATCTTTCATGTTCTTTCGGCTGAAAAATAAAGTGATTTGTATAAATACGTTTCAAAACCCTTTTCTTAATCCTTACATCAAAACCCTTTCTACGTCAATTTAGCGAAATGGATTCCCAATGGGCGAACAATAGTTCGGTTGGAACCCTTCTACCTGTTGTGCGCAATTACACGATGTTTACACGGATGTCACGGCTCTATGCGCGGGCGCAACCCTTCTGCGCTTTGTGGCTTTTATGCTCGTAGTCCGGTGCAAGTAGTCAGGTGGAGAAAACCAATATCGTTCTTATTTCAGTAGAGATAAGACCTAAATGCAACTGTATTGGAATGTTTATTTATGAGAATATTGGTCATAAAAGTAATAATTTTGATGCTATTTGTATAGATTGATGATAAGTACTCGTAGCGATCGGATTTTTCATAAAGTATCTCGTTTAAGGGTGTAGATTTTACTTATTTCAAGTAGTGGGAAATTGTTCGTCATTTACATATTTCTTTAATGCTATGGAACGTAGTCATAAACTGTACCGTACTCTACCTTGTAAACCACTAGCTGCAGGTGCACCTACCTACCAAATTAGGTAGCTACTTTGAAGCCTCTCTGAATATCAGACAAAATTAGCGAAACAAACATAAACTGAGAATATAAGTAGTAAAAGTTTAATGAAGATATCGCAACAATATGTTTGAACCAAAAAAAACAACCACATTGTTTCACCGCAGGTAGGGTTAAGTTTCACTTTTTAACTTTTTCTTTAACCCTTTTTTAGGCTGTCACACGACACGCGCAAGACGTTAGAATGATTATGGGGAAATAATGGATATCAGTAATATTTATGAATATGCTGGATGTTATACTTTTTGTGGAACTTAAAAAATATCTGATAATATGACAGTTGAGGTATCAAAACAACTTTCTGTGGATACGGTGTTTTTTACACCAACACCTGTCCTATTACTGCCTACCTACTTCCTACAGGATTATTGAATCAATGAAAGCACCACATTGTGTGCTCCACTATCTGCATATCAATCAATTTTACGTCGTCATTATGATTTTGTTTTTGCACTAACGCTGCTCTAGATTTTCTTTAAATTGGTTTTACCTTTTTTAAAGTAAACAAGTGAGCCTTATGATGTTCTCAAAGTTTAAAATGCAAAACCTTAATGAAACAGGAGCTTCCTAAGATTAAAGTTTTGTTATGTCCAGTTAGGGCTAATAAATATTTAATAATCAAAATAAAAACTATGTATAAAATTGTAGCAAATTAAGGTTTACCAAAATTATTACCGCAGTTGATAAACCCCTTAATTTATATTGTTACAAAAACCATCAATAAAAACAATCTTTTTCGAACAAAAAATAATTTAGCATATTATTGTTAAGCCGGCAGATGGAAATACACATTGCCATAGGTTATCGATTTCCGTATGATCCAATTAATCGATATCGAAACAATCGACCGTTTCGAACCTTAACGGCGTTCAAATAGCTCTATCAGTTTCCCGTCGAATTAGGGTTATATGATACCCACAGCTTTTTTCTCAAGACACACGTCTACCCCTTTTTTAATCGGATTTCGAAGGCGCGTGTGTGTTTTTTACGCGTTTCGATAAAAAGCTCTATCCACCTTATTGCAGCCGTTGGGGTGAGTTTTTTAAATGTCCGTCTGGTTGACCGCGGTAGGTGAATGTTTTAATTAGACACTTCTGTTCCCGCGGCTAATAATAAAATGGTGAACGTTCATTTATAACTTTGTTAGCATAATAACTGATGCCGGTGCGTAGATGGTATCGTAGTCATGCGCGCCCGTCGTGAGCTTTGTACGCCTACCAGTCGTCCTCATCGAACCTTAACTAATGCTTTAGCATATTTAATATTTCATTTGAGAACTCACGTTACACAAACATTATTACATTTATTTTTACTCCAATTAAAAGGATTCTTATTTAAATTCTGATGCAAGTGATACTTTGTATGCGCTACCAAGAGATCTGTGTAGAGATAGCACGCGATCCAAGTTATATGAGTACCATTAAAATGTAGGTGCCAAGTCGGTATAATCAGAAAAGTTTCGGAAGTACGCGACTGTAACGGAAATTTGCTCCGTGAAATGGATCGCATGAAAGAAAAAGCTATGGAATGTCATTAATATTCAAAACGTAACTAGGAGGGATTATAAAATAATAGCAGTAATTTGGGACGGCACGCGCCGCCCGCCCGCGATCCACTCGGCGCGGACTCTCTCTGGAATTTCTTGATAAGATATGCATGGAAATATTTCTGCCTTTATTACATTTTTCCAAGCAAGTCCATTTAAGATAAGAATGTCGTATTTTTGACACTTATACCTATGAGTATAATTAACATAACTAGCGTCAAATGGGATAGATAGATTGTTGTTAACATCAAACGCGGGCTCACTACTGTTAAAACCAAAACATATCGAAGTAAAAACGGCACTATTATAATAAGAAGCAGTTGCTTTTATAAAAACGTAGGTCTTTTTTGTCCAAAAAGGTAACCCTATCATTAAATTCGATTAGAGACGTAGTTTTTCGGCAAAAAGGATGTCAACTACCGTAATTAGGCGTTTTGTAATTACAGCTCGTTAGTTTCCTTTCCTTTTTTAACAACTTTAACGGGTCGGACGAGTAATGTAAATTAATTTCAGTTCCATTTTTTAATTTGACTTTTAAAGATAATTATACCACACGTTCTGTTTTTAAGGCCGTATTTTATCTATTTGACTAAAACGAGTCTTGTATTTAAATTGTCTGACTTATGTTAGTTGTAACAAGCTTAAGTTGGGTAGGGACGTACATTAAAATTGGTTTATTTTACAAATGTACGTCTATTATGCCCTTTTTATGCAAAAACTAAGGAAAACAATTGATTTTGGAAAACAGTTGGGCAAGTCAAATATTCACTTCTGCGTATTTGAATATTAGCACAAACTCTTTTGTAGAGGTAATAAATGTACAATGGCCTATAAAAATTAGGAGGCATTCATAAATGTTATAGCCAACTGGCGATGGAAACAAATGCAAAAAGCGTGCACTGCCGAAACCCATTTTTTGCTTCGCATCCGTGTCCATAAAAGTATAATTATAAAGTAGCTTTCAGGTACAATCCAGTTAAAAAAGTAAAAGAACTACCTATTTGGCTAAAAAATCTTAAAGACTTTTTTCGACATATAGCCTTTGTCTTAAGACTTTCTTATATTGTGCAAATAAATTATAGAATTTCCCCCAAACATTGCTGAGCCTTTCGGTTATACACTTGTCATTTTAGATTTATTATTGATTTTGTTAATTTTATTGTTTTTCGTTTTACTGACGTTAACATTTCCTACATTTTTATAAAAATGAAATATTGTCTCTTTGTTGAAATTAATATGATAGGTAAAATTTTATAATTACAAACATAAATAATAATGGCTCTACATAAAAATTACTCCGGCCGGAGCCACCAAAAGTAACTAAGCAAGAACCACGATAGTTGTTTTTCTATTGTATGCGAAGCTTTAAGTATAAATAATGCCTGAGTCCTGTTTTTTAAACCATATTTCATCCTTGTCCTTACAAAATGCATTCATTTTAAAATTTATGGTTGCAAACTAGAGCAAAAAATTAGCGCAATAATGAAACAATGTGCGGTAAGATTGCACCAGTAACAAAATATAATTTAAAAACCTTTTTAAGCAGTACTGGGAAGTAAAGGAGTCCCAACGAGGGAACTAGTTGTTTTTCTTGGGGTAAAAATGCATCTTTAAACGAAGGGTCTGCTTAGGATAAAATATTTTTAGTGTATTTATACAGAAATGAATAGAATGTGAATTAAAGTACGTAGAGCAAAATGTTGCTGTTAATTAGTTACTTAGTCAGCTGAACCTTTACTTAAATAAATAGACCATAAATTATCAATAATTTAAAAGCTTAGTTACAAAGCTTGTAACTTATTTGATATACATATTTTGAATCGAGTCCCGCCGAAACAACAAAGGACGCCGATGTGATCCTCGGTGCTCTTTCGAGATCACAGCAGTGAGTTATCTTTAGAGTTCTTTGCGAAGCGTCTGTAGGCATTCCGGTGGGATAGGCTGATCAATCATGAGCCTACCCCTTCTAGCCCGCCCCGAGCCGCGAAAACAAACGGTTGCCGGGCAACGCGAGACGGGCGGGGGCCACCTCGCCCCAACCACACACCCGCCCGGCACACATGATGCACTAACTTTATATCTCATTGTGATCCTTCGTGTTTGTCTGCCGATGGATGTTGTATTTTCTTTGAAACTTATAATGTGTTTTAGAAAGAAATATAACAAATTATTATACTCAAAGCAAGGGTTTTTATCACTTTCTACAGTTAGGAGAGTTTGGCATTTTTTGTAAATAATGAAATATCTAATGCAACGTAAGTTTCAAAGTAAGTCATCCATCTCAGAGATCTCTAAAGTTTTTCAGTTAGCAATAATAATTTCAAATGCGTTTTCTTATCTATCTAGGTACTTACTTACGTAATGTGAAATGTGCTATTTGTTTATTTTATGTTATTTATTTACTTAATTGTTATTTAGTTATTTCATTAATATGATATTTTGAAATTTAGACTAGGCTTGGCCTTGATGTGTTGTCCCTGTGTTAGGTAAACAGTAAACCGTAGCCTTGATTGGAGCGATCCGTTTTATTGGAATCCTCGCGGTGGCCGTACGTAGTTATAATTGGCAAAGAAGAAAAGAGAGGTCCTGGCACAGGAGCGGTGATCCATCATCCCTCCGCTGACCGCTGCCCCCACGCTCCCCCCTTACTTTTCACTTTCTCTACATATTTTAAGGAGAATAAAACTTTCCCTTCGCTCCCATCACTTTTATTTCCTCCGAGTTGTAATAGACCCGGCCGCGGTCTGTTCCGCGGAGACGAAGACACTTTCCGAATATTAGTTATCTCCTTATCGACATTGATGACGACTTTTGTCTCCCAACTCTGTCAATGTAAAGCACTTTTATCTTCAACGTTCCAATTCTTCAGGGACACAACTTTACCGAACGCTTGTACCTTTTTATCTATCACAATGAAAATCGGTTTAACTTTGAATGTCAGATGTGTAATCTACGAAGTTCCGCGGAATCTTATTTGTTTGTCCGGAAACCCTCTTGCGATTTCAACCGTTTAGTTAGATCTCTGTTATGGACATGTCCGTTAATTTTGTTCCGAGTTCATGTTTTGACATAGGTATAGTCTAGCTGCGGATGTTGTGTGGTTTATTTTTGAGAGCGGTAAAAGTTCTGGGTCCGGGGATTACTTGTTTAATATTTTATTTAGTGATATTCTAAATTAATACAATCTTTCTATGTTAGCTTACTTGAAATTTTTGAAGTAGGTATACTAAACTTACTTCAAAATACCTAACATTTTATTTTTAATTAGATTTTATTGCCTCAGATGGAAACTGCAACTACGATTATTAATCGGATTTTTTATAAGCAGTTTATTATAGTGTCAATTTGTCTTGGTTACGAACTGTGTGTCTGTATTTAAATAAAGTAATTATGGAATAGATCGCTTCATGAATAATTCTGATGTTGGAAAAGCCGCTGGTAGAAGGAAGTCCAAATTGGTGGGCTTCCTAGCGGATAGTTAAAGTTGAATCTTAAACTGGTGACGCGTGTGCGGGGCTCGCAGCAGCATCGCAGTGTCTATAATAAATGAACGGGCGCGGGGGACGCTGACCAATGGCAGCCCCTCCCTCAATCAATATGATGGACTCACCCGCGAGGGGACGATCGCTCACTGATTTTTTCCCTCGCTGACAGGGCTCGGGAGGACGCGTTTTTGCGCTCTCCTTGCAGTACAGAGAAGGGACCGGGCAATTAATAAGTGTGCTCGGTGACCGGTGGCCAGCCGCGGCCCTGGGGCGCCGACACCCTCCGCGAGCAGACGCTGCACCCTCTTACACCATTGCTTCTTTCTTCATTACATTCATCAATAATTCCCTACAAATGTTTTAATGTTTTCTTTCACAAACTTTCCAACGTTTACATTTCACTTTGATATTAACATCGCCTTTATATTCAGAACTCTGCTTTTCACGAAAAGTAATTAAAAAGCAATTAGTCTTGATTGCTTAGAATTCATACTTAGTAAAGTAAAAGCTACTCACGAAAAACATCTCGCTGTTTGAAACATCGAAATCTTAATCTAAGTTTAAAATTTCTTGGAGAATCGGCAAATTTTGCACTAAGTCATTAAAGTATAAAACTTCGGTCATTTCGCTGGCGTTGCTTAAAAGCCTTTTTAGGCGGAGAAAAGTAATCTTTCATTAGAGAGGGGAGGTGAGGGAGGGGGCTAAAACGGAAGTTCTCTTTGAAAGGAAAATTACACGTCGGATGTGCTCGCACCGTTCAGGGAGATGGATTTTAATTACATCAAACAAAGTTGCGAGAAGGAAAGTTTGGTGGGAGCCGGTGCCGGCGCGATTACGCGCTGTTATTGTAGCAGTATCAATCAGGCGCTCGTTACAAGTCGCTAATGACCACGCACGCCCCGCCGCCCCGCTCCGCTCGTCGTTTCATTTACCAACTCATGCTCGTTACCAACTTGTACATTAACACCCCGTGATGAAAACTCATCTCGATCCGATCCAACAAACTTCAAAGTCCATTAAAAGAGGACTTAGCACTTGGCTACAACTTTACAAGATAATGATTAATAAAGGACAAACATTTTCATTATGTAGATGAGTGTCCATTTGCTCAATTAATCTTTGAAACAAATGTACCTACATAAGCGAAGATACTTGTGTATTAATTACACTGATTTGCGTACTTAGTAATACATTATTACGTCAATAAAAGTTTCGTTATGTTGATTTTAAAGCCTCAAAAAGTATTACAGAATATTATGGTCACGTTATTAAAAATTTATTTAAAAAAATAACACTCGTGAATTCTCCATTTGATTACAACCTATATAGGTCTAGGTTAATCTTCGTTATTTTTTAATGTAAGACAAGGCAGATATTTGACGGTAATCGATGCAGTCTAGTTATTTTCAATTATTAATTACCTGAAACTAAGATAAGAATAAAATTTCATACTTTGGTTATGTAGAGATCTGTACTACTGTGCTGGTATAATTTCTGTTTCTTTTTGGTAGGTAACATGTACATATTTTATCGTTTTGATTGGTATAATACCAAATAACTAGACCGAAGTTTATAATTGGTAAAATTTTAAACAAAAATAGACTACAAGGTCGTCTGTCGTTTAATCGGAAACCATTTATAATAAATAAATAAATAAATAAAAATTCAAGGGTACAAGGGTTAATTTTGTATAATTACTTATGTCTAAAGCTTATTATAGCTTTCGCTTTGAATTTTTCGTTTTGGTTATAAAAATTGCCGTTTTAAAGCAATGACAATTGTGAATTGAATAAATCAGACATGTATTTTGGATTTTTGGAAATCGTCGAGGTGAATTTGTAATGATTTTAACTGTCGCGGCCGTGGCGATCGCGCAAAAAAAAAATTACTTGAAAGTAAGTGTAGTCATACTTATTTACGATACTAATTGGAATCTTTAAAATATGCTTAATTATAAAAAAAAATCATGTCAATAACATTCGACTTAAATTATGCGACATTTTTATAGCCGAATGACGTGTAAGTAGATACATAGTGGCATGTGTAATTAAATACATAGTGGCATTATGAGCTTTTTTAGACCCAGTGGGATTTGCATGGCGTGTCGAATTGCATTATTACGCAGATGTGCTGTAAATCATGGAAATATTACAAAACAATAAGCACAAGAGACAAAAGCGCCCCAGAGATTCGTCAGAGACACAGACAGGCTNTACCTACATAAGCGAAGACACTTGTGTATTAATTACAGGTTATAGTGACACGTTGTTGGAAATTTATTTAAAAAAATAACACTCGTGAATTCTCCATTTGATTACAACCTAGGTCTAGGTTAATCTTCGTTATTTTTTTATGTAAGACAAGGCAGATATTTGACGGCAATCGATGCAGTCTACTTAGTTATTTTCATTTATTAATTACCTAAAACTAAGATAATAATAAAATTTCATACTTTGGTTATGTAGAGATCAGTACTAGTGTGCTAGTATAATTTCTGTTTCTTTTTGGTAGGTAACATGTACATATTTTATCGTTTTGATTGGTATAGGTAATACCAAATAACTAGAACGAAGTTTATAATAGGTGAAATTTTAAACAAAAATAGACTACAAGGTCTGTCGTTTAACCGATTGAGTCCCAGACGGCATTAATTAAAGTCATAACAATTGATTATCTATTGTGTTTAGATTCGCGGAGCTTGAAGGATTAATCGGAAACCATTTAATTAATATGAATAGGTAAACTGTAAATAACTTTCGTACCTACTGATATGATAATTAATATATCAACGGAAAACCGAATCTACTGAGCTTACGAGTTAATTACTTATGTCTAAAGCTTATTATAGCTTTCGCTTTGAATTTTTCGTTTTGGTTATAAAAATTGCTGTTTTAGAGCAATGAAAATTATTGTGAATTTAATAAATCAGACATGTGTTTTGGATTTTTGGAAATCGTCCCTATGATGGAGGTGAATTTGTAATGATTTTAACTGCCGCGGCCGTACAGAATGAATGCAAAAAATACTTAAAAGTATGTAGTCATACTTATTTACGATACGAATTTGAAATCTTTAATAAAATATACTTACAAATAAATTCATGTGAGTAACATTCGAGTGATGCGACATTTTGTAGCCGAATTTGTAGATGGCATTACGTGCTTGCTTTTCTTTAGACCCAATGGGATTTGCATGGCGTATCGAATTGTATTATTACGCAGATGTGCAGTAAATCATGGAAATATTACAAAACAATAAGCACAAGAGACAAAAGCGCCCCAGAGATTCGTCAGAGACACACTGACAGGCTGCTAGCGTGACGGCGAGCGTTCTCAGCGCCATAACCTTAACGGTGGCGGGCGCGGGCGCGCTAAAGGCGTTATAAATCGGCCGCGCCTGCCTCGGGGACGTGCTATGGAAATGTATTGCGCGCTGTCGCGTTAATCAGAGTTCAGTCGCCATTAATTTGATTAGGGTTAGTGGGCGCGGGCCTATCAATCCGACGCATTACCATGCGGCCAGGGCTGCGGCCGCGCTTGTAATTGATAAGATTAGCGAGTAGCACCGGTTGCCGAAGTTGTCTTCGTCGTTTTGTAGCGCGATAAAGATAATGCTACGGAAATTATGATGGGCAAGTGGGATTATACAATGGGATTTAAGACTGTTCAGTGTGATGACCTTATAATAACTACATACCATAAAGCAAGCAAATAGCTTAAAAGTTTTCCAAAATGTGGAGTCGCTGACATTAATTAATATTACTATGTAATAATTGGCAATATCACACCTGTTAAGTTAATTAAAGACACAAGGAAGTTTGAGAATACAAAGATAGCGATTCTGTTTTAAAAAGTTCTGGAGAAGTTACTTATTATTTTGACTCACTATATCAAATAAAGTCCCTAGAGCCGTCGCGTAATGTCGTACCTACATTTCTTCTCTTCTATCGTACAGCTTCTTCGTGTCGGCTTAAATTAAAGTAACACTGAAATTGGACACTGTTTTCACGACTAGAATAATTCATTATAGCCTAAGCTTACCCTAACTTTAAAAAACGTAGAGTTTGTGTAGATAAAGCTAAAGACGGGGTGGGAAATGTATTTTCATTTGTAATGATGATTAATTTTAGACAGCCCTGAGCTTGCAAAGTATAATTTGGACCGATTCGTGTTAAGCACTTTTAGGTCAATTAGGCAGAGTCGCGCCCGCGAGCCTGTAATCAGAGGCGCGGGCGCCGCGGCGGGCGGGCGGGGTTTATGCCGTGTTAATTTGACTAATGCCGCGGATTACACCGTGATAAACTGTGTCCGACACCGCATAAACCGCGGAACCCATCCATCAAGAGTTTATTAGCCGCACTGTTTGTTTACGCGTTACCTTACATTTGAACGAATGAATTACGACCTGTTTAACATGTCACCAATGTGCAATGGTGACTCACCATCGCTTGAGTAAAATAGTTACTTAATTCATAGATTTTTAAACAAATTCACAGATTTCAATATAATTAGATCAGGTACATAAAGTATCAATACTATGTCAAAGCACAGAATAATAATAAGTACGTCAAAGTGCATGTTCTCACAGCAATCGCAAGTACAACAAATTAACAACGCACATAGTTTTTAATTGATTTAATTTTCTTCTATAATAATTTCCATAGTTTAATAATTGTACATGACAACGAAATTGTTATTGAGGAGCATTTGATATTAATAGGCGTATTAATTGACAGAAATAACGTTGACTATAATTTATAGACGACATCCGTTTCGAGGCAGGCCATCGCTTGATCCAAAGAGTAGGTGTCGTGTCCAAAAGCAATTAGGTCGGGCTACTTAACCAATTAGACTGAAACAATCGCCCTCATCGCGTCGCGCCCGCTGTGTGAATACGCCCCTATCTCAACTCGCGCTTTTTGTTCACCACTTTACATTACACCAAAAAACTCCTCATTACAGAGCCGATTATTTACAAAAAGAAAACTTAACTCGTAATTCGTCCGCATTCATAGGGGACAATTTTATGTTTCCCATAACCGATGTTATTGTTGTTTTGGGAACTGTATGACGTGTCGCGCGGACATTACTTATTCAGTGGATGGTTGTCGTTAGCGGCCCTTTGGTAACAGTTCACTCCAATCAATTCAGTTTGGAACAAATTGAAGTAATTTGACTGATATATCCTTTTTATTAACAGTCGTTTGAATGTGAATCCATTAGTTGCTAGTACACATTTAATTTTTCAATTACCTACTATGTTCTATGACGTAGGTAGATTATAAAACCAAAAATTATGTTTACCGACCATAAGCTGAATGTTTCTAGTTATTATCATCTCACTATTGTGCTAAAAACTGATGCCATTTATTCCCTTTGGTCGTTTCAGACAGGAAACAATTAATCTGAAATAAATAAAGCATCTAATCATATTGTCGGTAATAAAAGTAGATCACGAACAACGGTGTTAATTTGTAAATATATGTTCATAGAACATAAGTACACTCACAGAGAAAAGTGTTAATACCTATTTGAAAAACGAAAATTAAAGTTCCTTAAAGTTCTTGATTTCCAATTTCTTAGTTTCTTACTTACTTATTAACATTTAAAATGAACTGTTTTGGCCATTACCTTAATTTAGTTACATTGTCCTTCAATAGTAGAGTCGGTATAGTTGGCATAAGCAATGTTTTATCGACTACACTTTTGACCATGCGTGTACTTTTAAAATGTAGGCAGTTGTCTCCAATTGAGAGACATATAGGGTGGGGTACTTAATTCATTGGTGGCGGATGCATGCGGGATCATTTTGTCCAGTGAGCAAGGATCGCCATGTTCTTCTGGGCCCTGCGGCCCTGAGCGTGTTGTGTGGTTTGTAGTGGGTGTGGCAGGACGTTAGGCCAAATGGTACGATGGAACCACCAAAATGTTTTATTGCGTGCATTGTTGCTAGCCACATTGCTTTGATAAATTAATTTAATTAAAGATACATGCGTAGCACGAGCGAAAACTATTACGGAAATGGGTATTTGTGCTTTCGTATGCTACGTTTTTTTAAGTGCCCTAAAGCGCAGTTTAACGCATTTACTCCGTTATCACTCTTTGAAAAGGATTAAATAAAAATGGGTTCACCTCACTATTAATATTGATACACTAATGGCTGAACTGAAATTCTGAATCTAAATATGGTAGCGCCCCGCCTCACTTCTGATTGGTCGGTTAACCCTTCCACCGCGAAAGGGTTATTATTAGGCCCCTCCGAAGGCGCGCTCGCGCCGCGACCGCCTCTCCATCTTTTACGTTTTTTATCAACTCGTTTGTTTATTTTTTACACACATATGACGCGTTTTGATTGGACGAAAGGGTTAACGTATAAATAAATCTGACGTGTCATCCGCAGGAGGCAACTTTACATAGGCGGTGCCCTTTCGAAAGTGAAAGGGTTGATTTTATTGTTAGCTGGCTTTGTAAAAAGGGGATTATCATTAGGGTCATGCACCAATATACTTTGCCAAAGAGATTATGTACGACGAGTCGAATCTCTTATTCAATATAAAATATTTTTTTTAATTGCACTTTGCGAAACTATAAAGTAAATCAAGAGTTTAGAGTAACATTAATTACGAAGTGTTAGCGTTAATCTGCTTACTTTCAAACATAACTTTTGTTGCTTTAGGAGCATATGATGGCGTGTCATAAAGGCGAGAACGCGCGGCGCGCGGGCGCGCGACGTGCCCGGGACGCCGCCGGGGAGATTACTCGCACACCTTGCTGGCTTAATTTGCGCTTTAAGAGTTGTCAACGCGGTTGTAATGCTGTTCATACACCCACATCTCAATTCAAACGGATTAGGATTGCGCTATTAACGTAACGGCGACACTGACACGTGTTCAGAGAAACTCCATTGTTTGAAAAGACATAAAAATATTTGCTGAAACGATAACAGTTTGAGTTATTTTAAATTACATAGTTACTTATTGATGTCTCAGGAGATAAATGAGAGTCAACTCAGCAAAGGATCCGAAACGAAAATATCTTGCGAAATCTACATTGCTCCGACCGAACGGCAGCAGATCCAAACAACCCTAATATTTTATTGCGTAACGTCGAGGATGACATTTTGTGGCAGCTTCATAAATTATCTATTAGCCGAACATCACTTGACGTCTCCACAAAGAGCTAATGTTAGCTTTTGTGCAACCGGGCCGAGCGGACAAAAAGGCCAGTGTAGGTGAACCCTTCCTCACCTGCATTCCCACGATGCGTAGAAAGTGCAACCACGCATCGGCAGGGTTGAAAAAACTTTGCGCAAACACACATTCCTGTCAAACATTTAAATTTCACTCAGATATGGGTCCGATTTGATGAATTAGAGCAAGCCGTGGCTGCGTGGGAAAGTTTCTAATACTTATGCATTCACGATGTTTATGTATGGATGGGAACCTATGGCAAATTAAGAGTTTTTATTCCAAAACAAGTGAATTTGGGAATCTCTGGCAAATTAGAGATCATTTAAGCACATCAAAAACATCTTATTGGTTACAATATTTTTTTATTATAGAAATGCACAACTACCTATGTTAGATCACGTTACAGATTACAGAGGCTAACCAAGCACAAACGTTTTGGTTCCGTGAACAGGCGATAAAGATCAGCGTGTAGGGTGGAATCTATTCTTGATCCGAGGCTGAATTCGAAAAGAATTAGATACATTTCGGAACATTACATACAAAAAGTATTATTCAGTAGTTAGCCAATACGAGTGGTAATTTTCTCGAGAATGTTACCTTAACAAGAATACATATCCATGTAAGTACTACATATTTAATCAAGAAGTTAGAGGTAATAAAATATTAGATCTATCGTTATATTTTTACTACTCTGTTTGGTTTGGTTTTACCTATTCTACTAGGATAGATTACAGTAATCTATCTATATAAATAAAAATGAATTGATGTTCGTTAGTCTGATTAAAACTTGAGAACGGCTGGGCCGATTGAGCTGATTTTGGTTTTAAAATGTTTGTCGTAGTCCAGGGTAGGTCTAAACGGTGAGCAAATACGCGCGCGATAAAGTTTTTCTGTGACAGACAAATATCACGCAGGCGAAGCCGCGGGCGGAAAGCTAGTCAGTAATAATTATCAATTTTACATAACAATATAAGTAGGTCTACAAATAATGTAGATGTCATTGAAACTGTAACATTTTATGGCAATTTGTTGCTCATTTTAGATTACAGCTGTTATTTTTTCATAAAATAATATGTTTTTCGACTGAAATGATGTTTATAGAATCTTTGTCAAGTATTCCCACAACTATCTGATTTAACTATCAGTGATACCAAAATAAACTTTTCCATTGCTCCCTTTGAGCTTAGATCGAATTTCTGTGCTGAATGCAAATAATGCATTATCTCCTGATCGGTGCAATGAAAGGGCAAATTCCCACGTGTTTGTAATAATGCAAAGGACAGTTCGGCAATCTGGCGCATCTGGGTTAAGCCGATATTCGCTATCGTCTCTACTCGCTACCGAAGATCCTCTTGTGCATGTTTGTTCCGTAAAGACACGCGATTTCTCTGTGGTTTATGTTGTTGCGATGCGTTTCTACCGCTTTTGACGTTAATAGAAAAGCTTCCGTCTGGATGCAGATCGCAAAAACTGCGGGAAGGTCAGTGGGAGCTAGTGAAACTGGGCCGGTTCTCGAATTGCGTCGACCCTTTCACTCTCTATGCCTACCTGCGCTTTTTACTAGAGCCCGAAATCGTCTTCGTGGAAAGGACCGATGTGAGCCATGGTTCTCAAACTTTGTGCAATATTTTTTTAAGCTTCTTGAGTAATAAAAATTATTAGGTTAATTTTATTTCAATTAACTTTAACATAGCCATAGATTTTAGTCACAATTGTTTTTTTACCAACAAAACTTCTACGAGTATCTTCACCGGTTTTAATTTAATGTTTATGAATGTTTTTATTTGAATTTAAAACTTTTTTTAGTAATGATTTTTGTTGATTTGACTATACCTACTTACTTGTATGATTTCAATGTCATCATCACCACAGCAAATAGTAAGGTTGAATTTTTGCTTCGCTTTTGTTTTCCTTAAATATCTATTACTTTTATTTAAATAAATAAAAATAAAAAGTTTGAGAAACCGGGCGTTGTTTCGAATGGGCTGCAATATTTTGCAAATTCTTCTTTTACCGAAGGGCCTTAAAATAAATCAAATGAATATGGGATACTCACAAAAAGCGGGTTAATTACTTACCATCGGGATTGCTTCCATGAAAGGATGATAGTTTTTAAGAGTGCGCCAACTCAATGCGCAGGGGCCGCTCGTCCATGTGTGTTGGTGGTGTGAAATCCGATACTTTGTGATTCAATTTAAAAATGATTAATAAACTGATGCTAATATAAAGCTGTTTGTTGTAGAGATAGCGGCGAGCTTACTGAAACAAGAGCTTTGATAAATGGCACGGGCTTTTGTGTATTTAAGCGAACTAGCATAAAATTGCTTACAATCAACGTAAGTATTTTTGAGCTTTCCGTCATTTATTCCATAGAAATATTTTCCAAATGTAAAGCAATTAAACTGGATGTAGTAAATAAGTAGGTAACAAATAACAATTGCAAAAATATTTATGTTTATAAATCGTAAGTAGGTAGGTACGGATTCCATACCATACTGAACCGCACAATTATACAATTATTTTATAGAAATGCAACCAGTTTTTGCTATGGGGTTTTAGGCCTCACATTTATATTCAGGTAAAAATATCATTTTCTTGATATCCACCGCGTGCGGGTAGGAATTACAATAAAATACCTTTTAGTTGTACAGAAATAAGGTTTAAATTTCAATGTGTTCTACAATGGCGCTTCTGATCGACTATTTCGCAATGAAAGTCGATATCTGAGTTTCGATCATTTATAACTTGCATTTGACGGGCTAACAAAAAGAATGGTGGATATAAAAAATGGCGGAATTCGAAACGGCTTGGAGTGGAAATGAAGTATTATTGCAACACTTGCACTTTCGGCCGCGTCCTTCTGATCCGATTGCAGAACGGCTCCGATTTCCATTTCGCAGTATCTTAACAAACGCAGTTCTGTTTCACTTGCCTAGATTTTGTAAGATAAGCCGTTGCTTGAGGTGATAACATCCATAGATGATATTGGGATTAAGATTTACTCAATGGTGCTACTGCTGTTTACATTTTGTAACATAATTTAACATTTTTCCATCAGCACATTTTCTTTTGATCCATAGTGCCACCTTAACCACATCATACCACAGTTCCAATTCCAACATCACGTAACTTGATTAGAACGTTTCAGAATATTTTATCCTAATGTAGAGTTTATGTTTTGTAAATTCAATCAAACAAGAGTGGTTTGCCTAGAAATCTAACAGTGATTATTATAAGAAGGATATGTGTAATTATCTTATTCAACCACAACAATTACAAATTAAGAGAAAATAACGGGTCCATTTGAGTAAACTCAATGCTAAATGGAAATTGTGGTTAAAGACCACTCGAGAGCCTGATTTGTGTTTGCAAACGTTGCAATTATTGTGGGCATGTAAATGCTTGAGCAGTATGGGTACATCCAGCAACATCATATCAGACTATACATTTTTGTTGATAAAACAGCCTGTATTAGAACGAGATAAGATGCCACTGTGTTTAGCTTCATGTGATGCCTGACATACAGAGTGCGTTTGTCGGTACGCACAATGATGGAGGTAGAACGGGTGATTTTGCACTTGAGTGCTCTCGAACCGCGGCAATCTGCGCCTCACTACACACTGAGACCGCACATAATTATGTAAGTAAGGGAGTACAATAAAACGAAACATCATACATGTTACTTGCATGTTCTTACAAATACGAAGTGTAGGAGCAATATTCTACTGACATGTTTCAATCAAGAGAGTTTAAATCAAGGCATTCAGGAACTCAGGTGGTAGAAAACCGGCAAAAGCTGCTTTATTGATGACAGCAATGCGAAGTTTGTTAGTACAAAGCCTGCTTTGAAATAAAATAGTGACCGATTATTATTTCCACCGAACTGCTTATTACTTCTTCTCAGGATTGGCCTAAGTGCATTATTGTAACGTTATGTTTAGACGTGTTACCTGTCGAGCTTAATGAAAGCCTGCTACAGTGTCTAAGGCTGGGTTGCACAATCTTAATACTTTAACTTTAACAAATGTCGAAAGTCTATCGAAATCTATACAAAAAACATCGGCTATGGTTATAGCAACGGTTAAAATAAGGTGGTGCTACTCAGCCTAAGTAGTTACAAACAAAGAAGTTTTAGTGTTAACGGTAGCATATGAAAATGTAGGTAGGTACGTCCACTTATTTAAAATTCTTCATCTTCATGCATAACTACGAGTAAAATCAAATATTTTAAATCTAACGAACTGAGTGCAGTCGCTGCACATATCGATGTCTCAAGACAGCGCGTCTGGCGCGAACACTTTCGCTGCACACGTGCAGATTACGACGTTCAAAGGATTTTTTACAATAAAACATATGCCGCTTTTTGCTTTAACCCACTTTAGACTCGATTATAACCTTCTTACCTACATTTGCTGCGCTCTTTGTGGAGATCAAGCCGCCGGAATGGCTACATGAACGAGTATTTGGCGCATGCATGCCGACTGTTTTTTGCAGAACTTCTTTATGCTCTGTTAACTTTTCTTGGTAAACGCGAACATATTAAATACATGTATTAAGATGAATAGATTCGTTTAGAATCTGTTTTATTACTTAAGATGACCGATTTCAAAATCAAAACATGTCAGATGCCTATGCAACGACGACTACGACGGGTCGACTCGCTTTAAAAGTCTTTAAATCAGAATTAGTAACACAAGAATATAATGCATTTTAATTAAATAAATAAACATGATTGACAAAGTAAAATAAAATATGTACAAGATTATGATTAAAGCCGAACGACCTCCGCCGGATAAACTAAGTTAGTTTAGCTTAGCTCGCATAGTTGATCCAGTTTTTATACATATGAGCGTCCACCGCAAACTATGCCACATAAACATCAACAGCTTTATTTACCGCTGAGGTATCTGAAGGCCATTGATTGAAAATCATTTATTAAGTAACCAATAATATTGTAACAGCAGCATCATTTGGTTGAAACAGAATGGCTCGAAATTTAAGGGCGTGTGCAAAAAATAAGCAGCGTGTTTGGTTTTTGTTTGTGATGATCACACATCGCGGCGAGACGGTCCATGTGGCCAGGAAGAGCTGGCCCAATATCGCACTTCACTTGTGCAATAATAATAGGGCTGCTAACGATAAGAATATTTATTTCTATCTATATTACTCGTAGTAGCTCACGAAAAATTAACATTCGTAAACATTTTAAACTTTTACACAGAAATTCCTGTATAAAAGTAAATTGAATATTGTATCCATTACAATCTAAGAACACATGGTCATTTCCTTTTAGTAATTTCCACATTTACCACAGAATTTTGGTTCATCCACATTTACATCAGTCCCATTTATAGTCGGAAAATTTTACGGACTGAAGAATTTTCCGATCAGACCGGGATTGACATTACTTGCAGAAATAGCCATATCTAAACCATCGTTTAAATATTATATCATCCGAAATGTTATACTTATCTTAATAATATCTTTTCTACTTTCAATTTCCATCCACCCTTTCTATTGTGTAACAAAGTGTATGTGTAGTGTGGTAGGCACTTTTATGTGTAAAATTTATATGGTGCCATTGTTTTACATAAAATAGCGCAAAGCATTGTTTGCGACATCCCTGATATGTTTGCTGCGGATCCCACGGTTGCTGTAACCGGAGTCGGGTGTCCGCGGCTTCCGTCCGGCTTTTAGCGGCATCTCATCGGTCACCGCCCCCTCCCGCCGCCCGCCCATACATCCATCAGCCCGGACACATACACACCACTAGCTGCGACATACATACTGCCGTGCGCGACCTATAATAACATGTGTAACAGAATCACAGGAATTAACGAAGGTAGGTGTCAGATAAAGGAAGAGCTGGCGCTAGGTGGCGGCGGGGACGCCTCCCGGGGTCATTAATATTAATTAGGCGCGGTGGAACCGAGGCTCGGGCTCAATGCGCGGCTCTTTGCTTCTGACTCGCTGCGAAAATTAATTACTCGCAATCTTTATGTTCCAATTATAAAGGCCTTCGCAACAAATTAAATCTGTCCGAAGCAGGCCTCTTTTGAGAGAGGTTTCACTCTCTTTGTGGGCTTGATAAATGTTCCTTTGCAAAAATTCTTTGAATAAGTGCGCTGAAATGTAGATATTTAACTTAATACCTTTAATGAATATCTGAAAATGCTAAAAATCGTAGCTTTTACAACAAAAGAGCTGCTATTACCGGGGTCGTTACACTTTGAATGGGAAATTGTGTAATTGTATGTTACATGCAGTTGGCGGTTGCCAAATAAAAGCGAAATCGATTCTATATTCCAGCTTTTGCATAAACGTACACGACTTCCGCATTTAAAGGGCAAAAACGCAATCCCAGCGAAAAAACTACGAAGTTTCCCTTTCATCTAGAGGCAAAATATTTAACGGCCGTAACCGGATATCTTGACGTTGCTCTTGGAAACAAAGAAAAAAACCTCAACGTGTTATTACGCGAAACCAACATTTAATAAGCCCGTTTTTTATCATGCATTGGTTTTGGTTATCCATTAATTCGTTCGGCGTGCAAAAACTCCCGACGCCTATAGCGTATTTGAATAGTTGGATGGCGCACTCATTGTTGTGGGAAGATGCGGAAATGGGATATTTTCTTACCAGAAATATAATATTCGTTCGCTTTATGTTGACCCGGGGCAAAAAGTTTCAACTGAGTTATAATTGCAAATGTACTTGTGCAACCGCATAATAATAATAAGGTACCATACCATGTGTGTAGGATACGTTTTCGTAATAGTCAAATGAGTAGATAAGTGTGGATGAACCTCAATATTTTTCCAACTCTATTTTTGTATTAAAACAAAATAATGTACCTAAGTCACGCAAACCTATCTAATATTGAATTTTACATTGAATAGTTAAAGAATAAAAGTTCAATCACATAAAAGTACTATAGTTACATATTAAGTATAGTTTGATTCAATTTGATCAAATTGTGAAGGCTATTGTTGGTTATCTGTTTAAAAAAGTTCTAAATACCTACTTTAATTCATAATAGGCAGTTGCCTGCCGAATGTCTTTTTTCACGGGGCTATTGATAAAATTTGACTGACATACGCCCACACAAAAGTAAATCTGTATTAAATGTTCTTTTTGGAAGTATGTTTTCAAAAGTTTCGGTTTAGTGTCACTTTGGACAGGATACGGTGCTATTAAAAACCCCAAGAGATTCGCGATGTCAATCGTGGGTGTAAAATTAGGAGCACCACGACACGACACATTTGTTCGTTATGGCATCGTTTTTTCAACATCCTTTTCGTTATTCCAGTACAATTGGTTTATTATTATTTGTCTAATGCCTATCTATTTCATTCTAAAACTAACGTCCACTTACCTAGACAATTTTAATAATTAATTGTTTATTGTTATACTAATTTTATAAATAGAATAGACTTTATTGATCACAGTAAAGCACAAATTATAATCAATAACAACACAAAACTAATATAGAAAATAGTGAGCCAGTGCGTCAATAGGGTCGCTAAGCATTTATTTGACAGCTCGTAAGGGCATGTCAAGAAACTGGTCTTTCGCGAGAGCCCTAGAAACTGGTCTTCCGCGAAAGCCCTCATAAAGAACTCTGTAATGTATTTAACTGCTTATTATTTGTCTTAAACTAACATTAAATATGTAGGTAGGTACATTAATTTCAAGTTGGCATGTAGGTTTTGTTTTAATTATAAGTAGAGCCGAGCTTTTTCAACACTTCTGAAGCAAGTGGTTAAGTATCTGACAAAAAAATTGTTTTTCTACAAACCAAATGTGAGAGATACAATTAAATAATATGCAGAATCATATGAAAAACTACAATCAATTTCCTGTCAGTAACTGACCATACACAAGTGGCTGTGGGATCTGGTGGGCCGCCAAAGATTAATGAATTTTGAATTAGACACGTCCGAATTGAAACCAAATTGGACTATAGATATCGGAAGTGCATGCCGAGTGTTGAATGGTTTAAATTCGTGATAGATTTTTGCGAAATTGTGCAAAAAGCGCACCGGACGGGCCGCGCTCTGTCCCACAGCTGGCCTTCGCTGTCAAATGATATTTTTCGTAATCCGATAATGTTTTTTACTCCTCATTGAGAAGTTTTTATAATCTGCATTTGTTAAACATCGACAGCATTATAGCAATATGTAAGTCGATAAAGTAAAGTAATGGATTTGCTCTCCGTTTCCTTAGAACAAATGCTATAAAAACTCATGGACTTTAGGTAACAAGGTTTTCGTAGTTTTACTTAGGACTGATTTTTCAATAATCGGATAACTTTTAACTGAAGAATAAGTTTGGCACATTGACAGTTTCAGTATGGGAAATATGTCAAAATGACAAGATATACTTCAGTTAAAAGATTATCTGACATTTGAAAAATCAGCCCTTACCCTAATTAAGTCCATTTTAGCCTTTGACGCAAACACTTTTCTGAATTTTGTGTTACAGTCGAAGGTTTAATACCTTTACAAATTGTAGATAAAACCTTTTTCACATCAAACTTCATCAATGTCGTAAAAGTAAAAGCAAGTTAGGTCTTGAAAGCACCGAGAAATTGCAAATAGACCCGTCGATAACAGTTCATTGTATAGCGATTTGTGTACGAATTTCGACGTGAAGGCAGAAGAGGGTTTGTTTGTAGTGCGAGGTTACGCAAGGGCTGCTCTTGCGTCAAAGGTGTTGTCAGAGCCAGGAGGGCAACAAAGGTCGGCCCTCGGCCTCCGCTCACGCCGCTTCGACATATCGGAAAGGATTTGCTGTGTCCACTACAACGCCATGTCCACAGTGACGTTATACACATTTATCTAAGTAAAAATCCTTTTCTACCAGTGATTTATACTAAAATCACATCTCAGTCATTTATACTAAAATCAGTGCCTCCGTTCATTATTTAGCCACGCTTGCCACGGACAGGTAACTCTTCCAATGTCTGATCACCTGCTGGTTACTAGATACGTTTAGATCTTCATCTATTTTTGTGACCTAAGGATAGATTTTTCAATAGATATTGTGTAGTTTTATCACACTACTAAACTGGAATACTCGTACCAAAACCAAAATTATTTAGGCATACCTACATTGTGACGTCGCCCTACGCACCGCAGGGTGTAAATTGATTCTTCGTACTTTTTTAAAAGTATACGTAATACTTATTCGACAAAATACACAACAATTTCAAAGCCATCTTCTAGAAAACTTACGCAATATGACTCGTAAGCACAAAAAAGGTTATTTTTTACTGATCGTTAATAAGTTTTTGGTCTTGACACATTGATCGAAAATATTATCTATCGGTCGCGTGCTATTGACTGAATGTTGCATAGCCTAAAAACTAATATTATAAAAAGTGCGTTGTATTTTTAATATCTTTTATGCGAGGACGCAGCTGGACTTATTATTTGTTGTCCTCTGTCCACGGGTCAAAAAACTTTCAATAGATCATCTGACAGACTCCCGTTACATAATCGCTCTCTAGGTCACTTTTTATGAAGATTTTTAAGTAAAAAACGGCATGTGCTCAACAAATTACGCATTTCGTTGCACAACAATGGCACTGGTCGCCGCACGAGTGTAACTATGTTATATTTTTGGAAATTGCGAATTGATGTCAAGCGAAGCACCTATTGTCACATGAGATGATGGCGATTCGCGACCCAACTTACCACACGTAGCGTTTTTAACAATGCCTTGCCATTATTTCTAAAATTATCTTGAAAACTTGTGGTTTTAATAGTTTCGGTTTAGTTGACTCAGGAAAATAACAGTTTGTTTCAACCAATTTTGTTTACCAATTTAATTATTTCAAAGAGTAGTATATGTATGTATTTATATCTCAAGAGATTTTGTCTTTTTTTTTATTCTGAAGAATTAATTAAAATCTTATTTGGTTTTAACCAAATAAGATTTGACAATAACTTTAGTTATTGTCAATTTTTGTTGGCAATCAAGGAGAAGGAATTTGCTATTTACATACGTTTGTGAAACGTTGAAAGCTTTTATATTCAGATCTATTATTGACGATTGACAGATATCCACAGAACAGGACAAAGCCATCTTAAGCTTGCCTGGTTATCTATTCGATTTCATTCACGATCAATACGTGAAGATAAGCGACAGGACGAGTCCCTTGTTTGCATCAAACAAAGAATCCAACACGCTAAACTTATCTAACGTTTGCACAGGGACCTAACAAAAAATGTATGGCGATGTTATTTTTGAATTTGTGCAAGACGTTTGACAGCGGGCAAGACGAGTCGCGCTACAAAAGGCGACAGCACTGGAAGGAGTGACACAAAGCGCGCGACGTGAATGACTTTCTGAATGGATGAAAGGAGTGATCGCCTGCGCCTGACCAGAGACCCCCCGCACCTGAATGCTACGATATTTCATCAACTACCCACAGCCACAACTGGATTAAATAAAATGAAATTAATTCTACTACACTTAAATACAGTTTCATGTAATAAAGAATCGATTTGATATGAATGTGCCCAACATAAGTCTGGCGACTTAGGTATGTGGCCAAGATTGTCAGCAGCTTTCAAAAACAAGCTTACATACTTAAATCATCTCATAGTATGATATTCTGATGCTTTCGTTTATTAAAATTTAAGTAGAGTTCTGGCTATACTTTTTTACTTACCTACCTATATTGGAATGGGAAAATGGTTGAAATTGGAAATTATATGGTACTTTAATTGCAATAATTATAGATGGCATACACAAATGTTACGTAAAAATGTATTTAGTGAACACAAACATTGTAACCGGTCGTAATGTTCACTCGGGTGAAACATAAATCCAGCTTTAGCGTTGAAATAAAAAGAGGAGTTCTGTAAGTGGGATAGTGTAGGATATAATTCACATTTATGCGGAGCGGCCAGCGTTGCGTATCGAGTCGCCGGGATAGTTCGCAAGGACAATTCTTTCCCGGAGAAAAAGGGAATTATTCATCACACCCGGAAGGGGAGAGCCCGTGACGCAAGCACAGAATGGCCACCTGTCACAGAAGAGGGACATAACCGCCAAATTTTTAGTGATTCGATACAGACGTTATTCGTAGGCCTACAAGATTTAAATTGGCTTGTTATCAGCAGGGTGTCAAGCGCTTTGATCGATTCCGAGGGTCCAGTTGACTGTTGCCAGTTGCAGAATCAAAAGTTTAAACGGCCCGGAGAGAACAAAGGGCGCTCGGACAGGGCTACGGTAGGGATAAATATTCAATGCGAATCCTTTGGAAGCGATATTTTATATTTTATTCCCGAACGATTGTCACCGGCTCTCACCTGCGCGATCTAGCGGAACGATGTAAGAATAAAAGCTGGAGAATTTGACATTAAACAAGAGATAAAGCAAGTTTCGAGAATAACGGACTTTTTTTTTATCAATTGACATAGGTAGGAACAATTTTATTTCGTAAATCCCAATTGAAATATAAATTATAAAAGTTCTAGGGGATATAGTCCCATCAATTTAATAACAATTAAATGAATCAGCAATACAAACGAACTACTTAACGACAAAAAATGCGTTATTACATTGCCACTTTTTACATCTAAGCAGAAATTAATTGCACAATACATTATAATACATAATTTTTTTGCAGTTTATAAAGCGAGTGATTAAAAATTACAGGTTTTTGGTTAAAAAATAAAATAATTAACACAACCGGCATCGCGGCATTCCCATCATGGAAGTGTCAATCTACTCAAACTAGTTTGTAATCAATCACAAGATTGTGTGCGTCATTGATCCTTGATCAAACGCCCTTCCGTTACAATAAAGCAAAACCAGACTTTGTGCAAAGTTTACCCAAAATTTACATCAAAATCACATACAAATATAAAAACAGGCTAAAACTGGAATTCATTGTGTTCGATTGATTCGTAACGGCCGAGCGCACAATTATTTGAATGAAATATTCACAATTTTTATAATTTCGGTGGCGCTCGCGCACATCTGTCGTTCACACGGAAGGGATCGGAACAACGAACTTCAAAAACAGTAATTATTTATTACGAATCTAAATACTAATATACAGAATGATCGACTTACTCAATTGCATTAGCCATAAAAAATCCGGACTTGTTCTAGTTCTGAACAAGTTTTGCAATTGTTTTGTTTTTGTATTCGACTTTAAACTAAAATAAATGCCATATTTTTGCTACATTTGTTTAATGGTAATGTGGCCTCGTCTTTTTACGACAGAGGCTACCTATTGTGACTGGCCACTACTGCTGCAAAAACTTTGGCAAGGCTTTATCTTTCATCGGACAATACAGCGAATGTTGTGTCATAAAACCGGGTTGTGCCCCAATTTGCAAAATTAGTGGGATTCACATTGTTCTAGATAACAACGCAACAGGACAAATGGCTTGCGCATGTCTCGGGCTTTGTTCCCTCCAGCTTTTGTTTACTTTCCCTTTTAACGTCCATGCCGCGAAGACATAACATTGAATGCAAAATATTTTTCTACCTACACAACCTTGAACTACACTATCTAATAAAAACTAAAGTACCATCCATTAACTTTAATCAGTGTTGTCTTTTTGAACTCTATATGTGTACATTTGCTAACTAACGCCTTTATGACCTACCTTCTAGAAAATATTGAATCTTAATTGTATGTGAACTTAAAAGTAGGCCTGTAGAAATTTAACAATGTTTTAATTAAGATTTCTGGTTACTTGAACTGACAAATTTAAAAAATGCTGGGAAAACGTTTATAGCCTTATAAAAAGCGCTATCAAAGTACATACTTAGCTTTATAGGACTAAAGCTGAACGATAATCACATAAGACGAAAGTGAATTTCAGGTATTGAGAGATAAGTCAAGTTTACGAATCTAATATTTTGTTTGAATGTATTGTAAATATTGAGATTGCGTTAAAATTACACTAGTGCTCTATTTTTGACACTTGAATGTGCAAATAAAATGCGTCGTTTATTACGTCTGGAAAAAATGATCGTATTGTCTCTGTAATGTTTGGGGTTAAAATTTGCAAAGGCGGCAAGTTTTATTGCAGGTTACGTGTACATTCAAAGGGTTCTTTGTACAGCAATGAAAGCGTTACAAACAAAGAGCGTGCTATCGCGCAATGAAAAAGAAAGTAAAAGTGTTGGCGAATTTCGGATTCCTTTCATTTGTGGGCAAAGTGATGCGTCCTTGAGCTCTCTTCGGCAAGGCTTAATTGTGGTTTCACGGCTTCAAAGAGTTGGTCCCTTTGAGCCGCGGGCAGTGGAGGCTGCCGGGGGGTGACCGGGGGGTTCTACCTTTCTCGCAAAACAAAGAAAATACTCTCCGCCATCACTTTCACTACACACCTACTCTAAGCTTATTTCGTAACGTGATTGATCTCAAAACTTAAATCAAAAGACTTTTCCTACTGTTTGTGAAGTCGGCCATTTAATTATTAAAACATCAAAGGCTGGAAGTTTAAAGGTAAGTCTACAATGCATTATTCATAATTTATTATTACCCAACTTAATTGTGCGGCCTGGGTAATTGCTACTTAATTATATTATTGAATAAATACCGCAATCAAAATGATAATATTCGGTGTTTTTTAAGAAAAACATTTAAGATTGCTAATATTGTCACACTGCGGCACCGGTATATTTCTCCCACTACATTCTTTGGTTTTATAATTAAGAACCTAATTTAACGTTAGTGCCATGTTCTAAAAATAGATAAGTGGTAGCAGTTAGGGCGTAAATCAACATTTCGGTCGCGATGCAATCGGCGTTGTTTGAGGTTATCTGGCTTAATTAACGGAATAATATTGATTCAAGATAAGGCGTCCCGCACCTGCCTCTATGGCAAACTTGCTTGTTTATCTGCGAAAATTGCACCACAGAGATCTTGTTGTTGCCTAATTTATTGATACGACGGTAAAATACCGAGGGTCTCGAGCGAGGCAAGGTGCGGCGTGTGCCAGATAACGAACCTAAACATCCTGCCGAATGGGATGATGCACTACAACAGAACGAGACGACAACTCACTTTTTTATCTAAAAAACTTCCTTGCACAATTTTCTATTCAACCAAATATAGTCCTTAACGGCTACGGAATTGAGGTATTAATAGAATAACAGTTATGGGCACGCGACAGCAGCAGGTGGGACGGGGAGCAATGCTCTTAAAAAACTAACAATCTTTTTCACCGAGCATTGTGAAAAGAACTGTTTTGTGTTTAATAAGTCCTTGTAGGAGCTATTATTAGGCAACTGTTGGGCTGCTACTGCGACTCACGAGTACCTACTATTGTTTTTAGAATCATTAAATTACATAATATCATAGATAGTTTTGTGATTAAAGAAGTTTTATGAGAAATACTCGTAGTTTCTTTTTTTATTTCAGCTTCTGCTGAACATAAATGAACTAACTACAATTTTTTCCCAAGTTAGTATATTATGTTGTTCAGGAACATAAGTGGGAAAAGCCATGATTATGATATAACAAAATATTTACATTTCCTTCTAAAATAAATGGGGTCATTTCAGCATGTGAATTTCGTTTCAGGATTTCTGAATCATATAACGTAGTTTCAAGGAGTGATAATTTATCTCGTACCTACCTATATTACGGATTTAATGTTGTTCGTATGTTTATTATGAGTAACTATGAAAAAGTGTTAAGTAAAGTGAGAAAATTATGTGAGTCTTAAAATATTTTTAACCTCTTAAACTAAAAGTTCGCTCTCTGTCGTGTTCCCTCAGATGTTATATTTCTATAAAGAGAAGAAATCCCTGCCTACTGTCAAAATATATAGGCGTACCTCCATTCTAATAATAATCCCGTAGATAAGTTACCCGTCTACATAGTTCTTTACGACGGGATAAAAAGCGAGTCGCGTTAGGGCGGCGCGTGCGGCGTGCCCACTAAAACGGTAAAAATAGTTAAAGTGGTAAAAATAGCGGTATACGGGCCACAATAAAAACGCTTAATTTACGCGGACCGCGCCGCGCCGCGACACTTATGCTCTTTATGCGTGTTGTCTTTGAACCAATAATTACCTCCAGCCCGTCGCGCGTCGCTCCAAGGGCTAACTTATCGCCGGCCAACTTCACTAGAAACGCTAAATCTCTCCACATCCCTGAAACAACGTGATTTTAATTACAAAGCTATTTCCTTCGGTTACAATACAATAAGTAGTCTTTTTAAACTCAATTACCGCTTGTTAAAGTAACCATGGTTTCTTAAGTTCCAAAGTTATCACGTTTCATTGCAACCGAAACCTGTATCTTCTTAGTAAGATATTAAAAAATAATTTACTAATATTAAACAATCTACCCGAACATTATTTAAGTTAAATTTAGTATCCAATAATTATTGCTTACCTCATTTGTGATCAAGAGTTGCTCCGACTTGAAATTAATAAAATACGTCATCTCATTAAATACTAATATACCGAGAATAAAGTTAATCAGTTATTCTATTTGTGGATATGAGCCACTGTGTCTATAAATGTTAAAATATAACGTGGTAATATTATATATATATATACCTATACTTCTCGTGAGTACTACTTACAGTAACTAGTGCCTAATACTAATGACCCTAAAGATAATAAATACTTAGAAGATTAAAAAAGCTCTAAGCTGCACCTTATTTGTAAAAGTTACTTATCATATATTTAGTTCAACTTATAATTCTTAATGCTATTTATTTATTTTATTCAATTTAACAATTTCCCATTAGGACTTAACTCACTATTCTGAGATTAATAATACCATTGACACATACAATACATTGTTTTAACAAAACATTGAATATAAAACTGCTGTTAATTGGCCCGAGTCTCTATCACAATAGTTTGTTTATAATGTATTTTTATAGAGACAACGTATTTTTGAGTTTAATTTATTTTATATAATGGTTATTTTACCTGCAATTAAATTATTTCAAAACACTTCTTTTTAGAAAAATAACATTTTTAGGGTTCCGTAGCCAAATGGCAAAAAACGGAACCCTTATAGATTCGTCATGTCTGTCTGTCCGTCCGTCTGTCCGTCCGTATGTCACAGCCATTTTTTTTCCGAAACTATAAGAGCTATATTGTTGAAACTTAGTAAGTAGATGTATTCGGTGAACCGCATTAAGATTTTGATGCAAAAATAAAAAAATAATAATAAATATTGGGGGCTCCCCATACTTAGAACTGAAACTCAAAAAAAAAATTTTCATCAAACACATACGTGTGGGGTATCTATGGATAGATCTTCAAAAATGATATCGAGGTTTCTAAAACATTTTTTTTCTAAACCGAATAGTTTGCGTGACAGACGCTTCTAAAGTGGAAAAAAGTTGGTCCCCCCCTCTAACTTCTAAAATAAGAAAATGAAAAATCTAAAAAAAACATATGATGTACATTACTATAAAAACTACCAACGAAAATTGTTTTGAACGAGATCTAGTAAGTAGTTTTTTTTTAATACCTTGTAAATCGTAAACCGCTTATTACCGCGTAATCTTTCATACTAATAACTTAAATAAAAAATAATAATTTTAATTTCATAAATCAATGGTACGGAACCCTCGGTGCGCGAGTCCGACTCGCACTTGGCCGGTTTTTTGGATTAGACAATTTATCTTTAACTACGGTAACCTTCCAGATGTAGAGTATTGTAAGCTGTATCAGAATTAATGTATTTTATAACATCTCAGTCGCGTCCACTTAGTTACTACTAAGTACCTACTTATTACGACTTATAAATAGGTCCTTCAATTACTTATACAATATTCACCAACTTTCTCAAAAAATATTTGCACAAAGTTCTGGAAAGATGAAACTCTGGAAATAAATATTTTTGTACGTTGACGCAAGCTTTGGAATTAATAATACAATATTGGGTTCGATACTTCACGGTGGTTTAGAACTCTAATCGAAAGAATTAGGATATTATATTAGTTCAATAACTCCTACATGTAATAATTTTTTAAACAATTCAGTTGTTGACATTACTCTAATTAATGAAAAAAATATATAGCAGCAACATTAATTTTGTGAATGTTAGTAAGTTTTACAAGCTAAAGCTCTAATCATACGAAGTAAAAATAAGAGCTTTGTACAGAGGTAAAGTTATCGAAATAAAAGTATTTTTGATATTACCTATCTATTTAGGTCTTTAAAATCAATTCAGTGTTAATAAGACTAAACTCGAAAGTAAGTAGGTACTATGATGAAATGATGAAGATAAAAAATCCTATTTTCAAATTAGTTATCTATAATGTGAGCAACGTCCCGACCAGGAGCCGGTCATAAACATAAAAAGTGCTTATGTGGCGCTCGCACAAGAGGGCTAAAAAACTGCTTCAGGAAGGAACATAATGTAGTAGCGGCCATAAAAAGTGAATGCATTGCGTGCACACGTGGAGTGCACCGGGGAGGGGCGGGCGCGGGGCGCGGGGGGGGCGGGCAGGGGGTGTGTTTACCGCGGAGGGGCGGCCGGGCGCACGCCGCCGGCCGGCCGCCAGCCGCCAGTGTTGTGGTAGGTCGCACCGAGCGAGCTCGTGCCGCGCCGCTTGATCATTCACAATCGCGACTCCACGACGACATAACATGACTTCGGACCTCAAACGCTCATTATAGATTAATTAAATTTTCACATCCGCGGAACATTTGGACAGTCGAGAAAAAACTTAGTGGTGCTAATAAATGCATATTTTTTTGTGAATCTGATGTGAGATGGCATTGTCCCTGCAGTCTTCGCAGAACTCGAGAGGTTTGTGTGAATTGTATTTGAAAACGCCTGCCATCTCGGAACTCTGAATCTGAAGGAAGAACGTGTGTGAAAAGTTTTGAAAGTTAGCGGCGAACGGCATGCGTGTCGCGAGGGCGGCGATTGGCCGCGCCCGACTCCGCACACATGTGTTTATTTGCATTCGACGCGAGCTTTTGCAGATTCAGTGAACCGTAGACGGCAGCGGGCGCGTAGCGGCTTGCTACGGTGCTGCTACGATTCGCGCGGCACGTAGCTCGTAGCTACGGTTTGTTTTTTACTAATATGTAGCAAAAAAACTTATTCGTGATAGATTGAACTATGTAGATTTATTGTGTGTGTGCATATTATCTCCTGTGAGTATTATTATTATTATTTATTGTACAACTATACTTATTATGTATTTTATTTTTACAATTATTTTGTATTGTTTATATTTATTTTTAAAGCATTCATAATTTGTTTGCACATGATACTTTTTGTTATCTAGTTCTCACTGATGTGTTCTAGTCATACTTGTTTTGTATCTCTTATTTGCATGCTGTAAATCACCCTTTGGTTAATGTTAATTTTCTATCAAAAAAGTAAAACCTTTTGTTTTATATCGTAGAACTAATTATATTTCCATTAGTGCAATGATTTGCTATTGTGTTTTAAAGTCGTGCTACTTTTTAAATTACTGTGGACAAGCACAATGATATTCACAAAGTGATAACAAATGTCGATAATTAGAAAGAAAAGAATTGATGAATAAGCATTCTTCTGGGGGGTAGTCACTTATTCCTTGTAAAATGAATGTGTGTGTGTTGTGGCTTCTTTTTAAATATGTTCCATACTATACAGGTGGTTTTGTTTTGCTTGAATTTGTATAATATATGTATAGGCATCTATTAAAATAAACTTTACTGATACATATTTATTTATGATTTTAAAATGTTATTATAAAACAAAGGAAATGATTGTTTTTACTTTTATTGTAAAAGTAATTGGTTTCTTGTCTCTAAAACATAATAAATCGATGACTTATAACAAAAAAAGCCAATGTGTCTGAAGAGGCATGTACACTTTGTCCTACTTTGATATTGATGATACATTTAAAGTGCGACATTCTTTGCATATCTAGGATAACATAAGTACCTAACGTATTGAGTAACCCACGACGTAATTTAACACGTAATACTTTGGCCTATTTGGTAATTTGTATCTAATTAAAGCTTCCAAGTGTGTAGTAAGAAGCCCCACGAGGCACGCGTGTATCGCTCTTAACCCTAAAGTCCCGAAACCGTAGCAGCTATAATCTGTGCGAGTGCTCTGCCCGCCGGCAGCCGCAGGTTAATCCCATTATATGACAATTACTGGAATTAGGCCAGCGTCGACCGGGTAATACCCTCGCAGCATTAACTCGTTCTACCTCGCCTAATAAGTATTCCATTATATTATATTAGCTGACCCGGCGAACTTTGTTCCGCCTTAATGGCAATAAATAACGGGATAAAAAGTATCCTATGTCCTTCTCCTGGCTCTAAACTACCTCCCTGACAATTTTCAGCTAAATCGGTTCAGCCGTTCTTGAGTTATAAGTGGAGTAACTAACACGACTTTCTTTTATATATATAGATTAACCATGTTAAACATAACTCATTTATCATTTCATTCACATAGTCAAACTATCTGCCCATTTGCTAAGTAGCTTGAGCAATATCGAAATCAAAAAGGCGTGTAATTACAACAAAAGATGGTAAAAAACATAGTGAGCTTGACAATCACTTTACAATGAGGCCGTCATCGCCGCTTATCGGCAGAACCCTTGCGCAATAATGAGTTATGGAGTGGCAGCCGCAGGCGACTCCATAAAAGTATTGAATATGGGTTATTGACAAATATTTATGGGGTATAAAGAGGGGATAATTACAACTCTTTAGCACATAAAAAGCGGTACGGAAGGGTGCGGTGCGCTGTAAAAATTTATCACCAACATTGTTACCCGGTGGGCCCGGCCGCCAAATAAAAGGCATTATGCCCGAATATAAGTTATATCACTTAACTGAATTACTACTCGCACGAAGGGTCTTGTAAGATACAAGACTCGAACTTTAAAGAAGTGGATAAATAAGAACATTATCTACATTCATTTTTGTAGAAGATATTTTTTTATCATTCTTATATTATTATAGCTAGTTCGTCTTTATAAGAAAATTATTTAATTAGCAACCTCTCCGTATGTAAGACACGTTTTTGATTTATTAGGATCTTGTTACAGTTGGGCGAGCCGTATTTACTTGTTTAACTTTTACATTAGTCGTTATTGTAATTCTGGGCACATCACGAGTGCGGTTCACTGTTCGGCCTCGGAACAGCGAGGAATGTTATTAAAAAGTTATGGGATAAGCCCGCGGTACGTGCCGCGCGGCGCCTCCGCCTAATCACAACTTTAAAATTATCTTATACTACGCTCCCTGAATAACGCTCATCATTGGGCCATGAATATCTCGTATCTGAAGTCTTTCTGAACCATACATTTTTAATGCTTAGAAAGAAAGATATCAAACAAATTATAAATAAGTACTGGATGAAATGAACAAAGAAGTAAAGATGATTCATAACATAAATTGTAAGCAAGTAGGAGGTAAAAGCGAACGACAAGGAGCTCGCGACGACACTCGCAGTCGGCAAAACATTTAGCTTGTTTCAATTAAGCGCGGGCTTGTCCAGCCCGGCCGGAATTAATTCCACGGCTAAGTAGATAATGTAAGGAGCCCCCTCCGCCGCCTCTTCACGCCTCGAGGAGAACTTTCAATTATGATTTTGTCTAATTTTAATTAAGTGCTCTCAAAAAGGCTTTTCTTCGTCGAAATTAATATTTGAATATAATTTGGGCGGAGCAGGCGGGAGGAGTCCGCCGCTTGAGGAATAATTAATTCCATTATATAGGTAAGTGGTCCGGTCGCCCCCGGTAGCTTCGCCTCCTTCCCCGTCGCCAACACTACACAAACTCGTCTCGCTCGAGCATTACAATTGAACAACTCCCGATCGGAAATCGAGACGTTTACCATCCGAACGATATCGCACCTCGGCGTGACTGAAACAAAGATTAGTTCATATGTTCCAAGTAGCGGCAATTTGCGCAACAGGTCGGGGCGGAAGCGACCTGCAGCGGCGTGATTGCGACCAAATGTTTCCTCCGCAGTCGCTAACGCTTTTTGCTGTCTTTTTTGTTCTCCTTCGCTGATAAGTGTGCTATCGATAGGTTCGAAAGCGATGTTTGTTTAGGTAGATCTCAAACTGTGACGGAAGTGATCACGTCGAACGTGTATAGCTTGGGTTCTCTCCGTCGTTGAGTAGCTTCGAGAGATCACATCATCCCAAACAATTGGAAGTGAGCGTGCAGTTAAAAGGATTTTTGTATTGTCCAGGTGTGTCTGTGAGGCCGCTATCAAGCATGCGCCAAGAGTCGCTGCCGATGCTGGCGGAGCGGCTGCTGGCGTCGCGCGCCGCCGCGCTGGTGGCGGGGCTGCCGGCCGAGCTGTACTCGGGCGCGCTGCTGGCCGCCTGGCCGCCCTCGCCGCCCGCGCCGCTGCTGCCGCCGCCCGAGCTGGACCGCGCCCGCAAGCGCCGCCGCACGCCCAAGCTCGACGACGCCGCCGCGCCGCCCTCCCCGCCCTCCTCCGGCTCCTCGCCCGGCGCCGCCGACCCCCCCCGCGACAAGCTCTTCACCTGCAAAGTCTGCTCACGGTCCTTCGGCTACAAACACGTCCTCCAGAATCACGAGCGCACCCACACGGGGGAGAAGCCGTTCGAGTGCGGCGAGTGCCACAAGCGCTTCACGCGCGACCACCACCTCAAGACGCACCTGCGCCTGCACACGGGCGAGAAGCCGTACAGCTGCCCGCACTGCCCGCGCCACTTCGTGCAGGTCGCCAACCTGCGCCGCCACCTGCGCGTGCACACCGGCGAGCGCCCGTACGCCTGCGCGCGCTGCCCGGCGCGCTTCTCCGACTCCAACCAGCTGAAGGCGCACGCGCTGGTGCACGAGGGCGACGCGCCCTTCGCGTGCCGCTGCGGCGCGCGCTTCCGGCGGCGGCAGGCGGCGGCGCTGCACCGCTGCGCGGGCTCGGGCTGCGAGCCGGAGGCGCCGAGCCCGCCCGCCGCCGCCGCCGACTGGCGCTGGGACGAGTGGCCCGAGCAGACGGAGCCGGAGGACCTGTCGCTGCCGCGGAGGCCGGCCACCCCTGACTCGCCCACCGACCTGCGCGTGCACTCCGCGTAGTCACCGCGCGCCAAGCGCCGCCGAGCCGGTATACGAGTTCCTCCTGCGTAGAGCCCGCGCCGCTGCTGGCCCCTCGTCCGCTCCGTCGCGTTCGCCGCTCACGGCTCAAGCTAGTCCAGAATTCTTTACCCAGAAATCATGAAAAAATTAACAATAACTCTTAGTTTAAAAATTGTATCGGTAAATTTTATCGTTTTATATTTTTCTCGGTAAGACTACTGACGAAGACTCGTTAGGTAGTCATCTATTCTTCTATGTTTTTGCATTCGCAATGCTCGCCATAAAGTGCACTTTTTTTCATTCGTGTTACAGTTTAAAACTTTATTGTCGAGCCATTTGCATAATCGCAAGGCGAGGTGAGGCAAAAAACGCGACCGTTTTGTTCTTTTATTTTGCAACTTGCAAAACAGAAAGAATGTAAGTATTGCACAAAAGATATTTTTTGATTTATTGACACAGTCCATTGTTTTGTAACAGAACTTAAAATGCCTTCGTCACGCCTGACATGTATTGATCTCGGAGCGACGTCCTCCCTCGCGCTGATGAGCGCACACCGGAATGCGGAGAAGGCCGCGACATTGGCTTATTATTTCAGCAACAAAGGCTAGTTCACAATCGGCGATTATTAAGAACCTATTGATTCAGCGGCGAGTTCCGCACAATGCCGACACAATTACGTGCGCCTTGATCCGTTGCCGTTCGTTGCGACCGGTTTCTAATCACCCTTATTATTTCACACAGTTCTCAAATTTTTATTCAAAGATTTCTGGAAAAAATATTTCTTTCCGATTGTTTACGTGTAGGGTGCGTCCAGTGACGCGTAACCGATACTGGTATTCGGCATACGGGAGACTTGTCCGCGGCCGCTGGGCGTGAGCGGCGAGCGGCGGAGTGCTGGACACAAGGGGCCCACGAGCGCTACAAGCTTCTGTAAATAAGCTCTATCTCTCATTAAATTATTTATTATTCGACTTAATCGTAGATGTTTCTTCTCTGTTTAAGGGTTCAATTGACCGTGGAGAGAAACGGTTCTTGAATGTAATTATTGTATGTAAATAATTTATTTATGTAGCGAGTCATTGGCCGTCGTGGACGATCGGGTATTGAAGTAAACAGATTTTTATGTAGGTAGATTATTAGGCATTCACTGATCTCACTGTGGAGCTGGTGGTACTTTACGATCGGGTCTCTGTGTTGCCGTGAATAGAGTTTAAGTGGCGGCCGTGCACCCACGGAATTGGGATTCGTTAGGTAGATAGATATTTCGGTATAGTTTTAAGATGACATAAAGTCAGATATATTTAACGTAAATCGTGTATATATTTAGCGTAATGTATGAATTCCCTGCGCGCACGGCCCCGGCATAGAGTCGTGTTCTGCAATTTGTTCTACGGGTATTAGTTTCCTACTAGGTGTAGTGTGTTTATTTTCTCGTTTTCGCTCTAATTTAATGTCTGTAGTTGTTCTCGATGTTTAGCGCACATGATTTATAATTGTATCTATTTAAGCTGTAATGATTGTTGATTATTATTATTTTATTTTCTCCTTAGGGTTAAGGTTTCGGATAGTAGGGTCTTCTTAGGGCATAGAAGCGAAGTAACTATATGAAATATTTTTCCCAAAGAAATTATTGGTACAAAGTTTAATGTGTACAAATTTAATATTATGTACTTTCAATTAGGAGTTGTAATTTCATGTTGCAATGTTGTAATATTGGTAGTTAGTGTAAAGTTAGGCGCCGTTGCCGTTATCTACCTCACTCGACGAATAACGCCAGGGTAAAGATGCACTCTTGAAATATTTTCTATTGTTCATTGTCAAGTTAGCGTGTACAATAAATGTAATCAGGACAAATTTATAGATATATATCTTTTGGCGTATGTTTTATAACTATACCTTTGAGACTGATTTTATTCCATTACTTTATTTACCTACTGTTGTCTTATAAAGCGTTCCGAACTAAGTGGTGTTATGTTACTGCTACACTTGCGTCATAACGCGATTATTACCATGCTGTTTCTTGCTTTACTTGGTGGTCAATTTTTAAACTCATACCTACGCAGGCGTAGTTGATGTCGTTAAAATAATAAATGTAATCGAAACTTTTAAAGAAGCCAACCGATGTACAGGAAGACGCTTACGCAGGTGCGTCAGTAACATATCGAATCCATCTTATTGTAACATTTCTCTGTTTGCTGACCGGTTACTAAAATTACACATGAAATTTTTTTTCACACCTCAGGCAAATCTGTCAACAGATTTAAGTGATTTTGTACTGTGTACAATATACAACTCGGTTATAAATCTGTAAATTCAATTGTATTGTAATATCAGTAAACAGATATCTGTTGTTACAACAATACTCTGCAATGGTTTAAGTTCCTATTAAACTAATAATAATTTAAATTTATTGTTTACTTTGAAAGTTGTTTATTTTCATTAGTTAGTCAATGATTTTACCTTTTCGGTGCCATTTGTTCGCATTTTTGTCTATAAATAATTACAAGTACGTTTAATATTGATTAAAATGTATGTATGTATATATTTTAGATTTCCGTTTAATCCAAAGAACTGCCATTAACACATCTACCTCATATTCGGAATACAGGAGTTACTTTAAAACGAATACTTAAAACATTAACTGTACAAAATTATTATAAGATAAATGTGACATTATGGTACGATAAATATATGTATTTCTTTATCAATGTCCAGTACATAATTATTAAATAAAGAGATGTTTGTTATTTACTAATAATTTTATTAACCTTTTAGATCCACTTATCTACATATCAGCGAATTCCATCTGAGAAAATGAGGAAATGAAACAAAAAGCATCATATTAGTTAGGTGCTTATTGAATCAAGAGAAGACCAAGAAGAAGGAAAATATTAAAGTATTAAGCCTAGACAAGGCTTCAAAACAATAGTAATTATGATGAAATAATAAATTATGATAAGAATAATGGTGATACATCGGATGGAAACTATTCTCCCGAGGTCTGTTAACAAAGCCTTTATCTCTACCAGGGTTAAGAAAAAGGAGTGTTATTTATCTACGATCAGCCGTAAGTAATGAATCGTAGTATCGCAGCATCTTCAAAACACCCTCGTGTATAACCATAACTAACAAAAGCTCGGTAGACTTCTCGGTACTTTTCTAGTAGCGTTTTACGATTGGATATTTTTTATATTTTGAAAGCTTTTATTTTTTATTTTGAAAGAGTTGAACGTTTCACTATGTTCCAAAATATATTTAGATTCAAGAAAAGTAATGCCACTTATTATGGCTATAATATGTGGTTAAGGTTACTAATATTAGTTTAATGCAAAGCATGGCATGGAATGCGGGTAGTACGAGATAAATTCTTTCTTGAATAGCTGATACTAGTCTAAGGTATGAGAATAAGAAATACGTGATGTACTTTTAACGTAAAACATCCGCCTAGTCAGTATTAAGGCGTAAGTAGTATTATTACACACTCTAGTTGATTCAAGATGTAGAGCCCTCATCGCAATCGATTGTTGATTAATTATACTTATCAACTGAAAAGATACAACTAGTCCTTGCTGTAAAAAGCATCTACAACATAAAAAAGATTTCACAATGCGAGTTAATTTCGACTTTGTTGAAAAAAAAATAATAACAATCATAATATAAAGTCTGACTGCCTTTCTAATCAATACCACCAATAGAGATACATAAGCAGTGTACCATCCTAGACAGCATCTTAATTAATCAGGTGCGATTGCGGTCCAATTGCCTGTGGCCTGCCTTGACTGCATAAAAAACACATGTATTCAGCTATCAATTTGGAAGATTTAATGGTCACATCACATCTGAACTAGGTTACGTGGTAGGTATACTTACCTACTGCTGGTAAGTATAGCGCGATCGTAATTCAAGAGCCGCACGCCACCGCATAGCTCCGAACTACGGAGACAAACGCACCGGAATCCGGTTGGTATTTATTAAATTAATCGCTGGCTCCTGCCACAACACTCCCCTCCCCCCTGGCACCTATACCCTTGCTTCTCTGATTAATACCTTCTTTGCTCGCAGGCCATTAGCAATCAGGAGTGGAGGATGGCATTTTTTAGAACACATTACGGCTATAGAAGAAAAATGGGGTAGGTAAAGTTGCTAGCACATTTAAATACGTACACAATATTTGTTAAAAAATCAAACCCTTTAAAACTATAAATGATGCCACTTTATTTAGCTTGATGTGCCATCTAGGTAAATAAGAACGAAAAAAAAACACGTAGAGCATTTAGGAACGATCAGTGAAAGAACTCCGGAACGTGTTACTTTTGCACAATTATGTTTTGAAATAATTTAAAAGTAACAATTATCCAAATGCAGATTCTTAAAAAAAGAAACTAGAAAATTTATTGATGAAAATAGCGTAAGTATTTAGAAAAGCTCTACAACTGATACTATTGTTAAAATAAATACTAAGCATATTGATTAATAAATAACCCAAAATTACCACTAATATTTATAATAGAGCCTACAAGAATATGAGAGAGAAGGTCCGTGAATAGAAAGTGAGCCCTATAAGTCTCTACACTGATTGCAAATCCGAAAATCAAGTTATTTAAAGACCCATCTTGTCTTAGAAGGTGCAGTAGTAAGACTCTTAATAATCCCACAAGCCCCGCTCATATGACAGGGTAATTACTAATTAGTATAAATTAGACGGTATGAATTTATTTATTTATTTAAGTAATAACGTCAATTAGAGAAAATCATTATCAAATAGGATTGAATCATCAGATTGAAGTTGGTAGAGTCAATGAAATAAGCTAATCTTAGATTGAGATGTGATTTTACAGTAAATTAGATCAATTATAACAATTATATTTTAATAGATGCGTGCAAGGAATAGTAGCGGAGCTTGGGCAGCGGCAGCCCGTAGCCGGCTGAGCGGCCGAGAGCGAGCGAATTATAATTTATTTGTAGAAGTGGCAACGAGCCCCCCGCCTCGCCCGCCCGACCTACCCTTTGCTTTCGCCCTTCGTTACGGCCGCACTCGCCTGCGGTTGTAACTCCGAAATTAACTCGATGTTTTTCCTTTTGATGTTTTTTTTATTTCAGTGTATATTTGTTTTATTTTAATTTTGTTTCTGAAATTTTTGGTGGCAATTGGATATTTAAGTATTTAACATTTTCGTATTCAAATTCAAAATTCAAATAGTTTATTCAGTACATAGGCCCTTACTAGGGCACTTATACTTACACGTCCCACGTATTGTGAAATTAATATTACACAATATTTCTATAAGGTTAGATGTCTTAATTTGTTTGTTATATAATTAGAGTAACTTGTTCTTGTTATTGTCACTGTATTAAAATGCTCATTACAGTTAATTAATTAAGTAAAAAAACAATTAATTACTCAGTTCAATAAATAGCTGTCTGATGATAGTACACATCATTAAAAACCGTTATAAACCACCTCAGCCTAGATTTCTATTAATGAAAACCTGTACATTTCCAACTAAACCAGTTAAACGAGTTATAATTAAAAAGTGTCAAAAATATCTCAGTGGCAATATGTACTTTGAAAATTTTTGATAAAAAGTATTTTACCTGTTCTCATAAAATTTACTTTATCATTACGATTACTGGCAGACAAATTAGGTAATTAATTAAAATATAATATTGATCATAAAAAATATTATCATTGATTAATTAAGCTACAACACTAGGGGTGTAAACTTTATACTTTCTGTTTTTTCTCTAGGTAGGTTTGCCTTCAAAGGAGCTGGCGGGGCGCGGGCGCGCGGGCGGGCGGAATTAAGAGGGAGGCGAGGGGGGCGGCCCGCCCTGGATACTGAGAGGAGTTTTAACCAATTAATTTTGTTCCTCAACGCAAACTCCGCTATATAATAAGGTATAAGTAGGCATTAACTGAGGCGCGCCGATAGCTAGCCCGGCCGGGGGCGACTTCGTCTTCTCCTAGCCTCTTATAACGATGTTTTATTTCTTGTTAAGCTCTCTGTTTCTCCACTTTTAATATTTAATGGCATTTTCATGGCTCGTGTTTATGGCGCACTTACAGATTCCGGACATTATTGACGATTTTCATCTGCTGTTTTGTTTTTCAACGCATAATTGCATCATTAAATACCGTTTTATTAAGTCATAAATTAATGAAACAGCAGCATATTCTAAGGGATTAATGGTTTGTATCATTTTATTACTAGTATATTATGTATTAAACTCACGAAGCACCGAGTAATAAAGTAGTTCGATGACAGACAAATAATGTATCTGCGTATCGTTAAGCTCAACACCTGCGGCCAAGAAAAACTCGTCGTCTTTGTTTAACGAACCATATGTTTCGCTGCGCTCGTGCTTTACCGCGCACAATATAAATATAAAGCACCGTCTTCCCCTTTATCAACCCGTGACTAAACACATGAAAAAGTTTACCATCTCTCATTTACCCGAAACGTGGAGATTTAAAAATAAAATCTTCCACAAAAACACTAGCGATCACGCCTCGCGCTCGCGGCTCACGTCAATATGACGCTCTTAAAAACAGTTCTTAACAACAGTATTGTGTTGTTAAAAAACAGGAACGCATCACAAGAAAAAACAAACCGCAGAATACTGTTAAAAAACAAAACGCAGCACGCGAGACACCCTTTCCCTTTTGCGCGTCGCGCGCTACATTTTTTTCCTTTATCGTAAGTGAGGGTTGAGTTTTTTTACCGCGATGTTACGTATAAATTAATAACTGAACGTGCTCATAATCTGCTGCTCGGAACACTTTCGGCTTTGTTGCATTTTTTTCGAGTTAGCATTCATTTGTTTTTGTGCGGCAGTGACGGAAACGAAGTCGGTCTATTGATTACGTCCGCCGAGCGACAGGTGCTGATCGTGTGTTGATATTTGCTTCTTTGTGAACAATCGTCGAAAAAGGCATAAAAGTAATACATTTAAATTCTTTTTCTTACAAAAATAATCGAACTACCTTACCCATTTTTTTTAGTTTTAAGAATACCGTAATTGGTCAAATCAAGTTCTTTTTCAAATTATGATATCTGTGTAGGTACCTACCCTTAAAACTGTATGTGACAAAAGTATAATATTGAAAGGTTGTGCGGTGAAACGGATTCTCATCAAACAGAACCATATTTGAAATAATTAGGTGGTTCTAATGTTATAATGTTAAAACCTTCAAGGGGTTCGAAACAAAAAGTGTTCTTTCGCAAAAAAGAGTTGCCGGAAGATACACCAGGAAGCAAAAAGAGTAAGATAATTTAAACGTGTTCGCGTTTTTGTCTCGAATGGAAGCAACAGTTGCAGGCGTGCAGTGCTGGAGGCATCCTCGCCACCCACTATCCAAATCTCGCGCTAAACACTATCATCATTTCTCCATTTTGAATCCCGTTTACTTTTTCTATTACGCTGATAAAATATAACCTTTAATGACACCTTTTTTCCAGTGTCCAGGATGTTTTAGTTAGTTTTTTTATTTGTTTTCATTATTTCCATTTTCTATGAATGAATCAGTAATATAACTAGGGACGTCCCTATTTTGTTTAGTCAATTGGCAGAATAAAAAAAATATAAACAATTTTTGTTCTTTTTTTCTTTTTACGCAACAATTAATCGTCTTCTTACAATGATACTTGTTATTTTAGTATTAATTGTACGTTTCATAATATTATTTCCTAATTGTGCAATTATCCGGATAATTTGCAACCCTAATTATAATTAGTTTAACTCGTTTTTTAATCGTAATAAGTAAAGGTTTGAAGGTACCTTTGAGTTTAGTTTTCTTCATGATAAAAAAACCTACCACGACATTCTACACACAAAAAATCATTCGATCGAAAATATTACAATGTATTCATAATCGAAACGAAAGCGTCGTTGCGTGTCAATAGTTGAGACGCTTGCAAAATGCATCGGCGCATTGTCTGGTCGCATAGTGAGGTGCACGTGTGCCATCTCCAAGAGATCGCAACAATCGGCTGCGCTCTATTTACCCTTGCCTGAGATTTGTGGGTGACAATACCAACAATGGATATGCAAGTAACGAATTCGATTCGCGTTTTCAATTCACATACTCAATTATTTAAAAAAAACTCAAATAAATAAAGTGATACATATTTAGATCCACACATACATGACTTTCAAAGTATGGGATGTAACCGCTAAGTTCTTCAAAATTATTTAATTGATTTAATAAGTAATGAAATTAGGGATTTATGAACTGGTAAAGTACTGTAATTGTATTATTATTACTCGTATAGAGTTAGATAATATCGGGATGGGTCGCTAAAGATTTTTAACATCTCAACATTGTATAGTGAGATATCCTACCTATGTATGCATACTGATTTGAACATCATAGAAATAGGATGATGTAAGAAACATTGGCAGTTAGTATTAGTCAGTATCCTTTAAGTATCTTGTTCTAAAAGCATGAAAAAAACGTAGATCAGCTTTCTAACTGTAATTACAAAATTTAAATTGCTTACAGAATTAATTTCGGCGATAATTCTAGCGTAAAGTTCTCTACATATATAAAAAGTAATTCCTTTATTCAAGAAGTATTATGAGAATACTAGAAAAATAAAATTTAGCACAGATACACGATGGTTATAAATAAACGGTTGAAGTGCCTTCAAAGTTAGGTGATGTTTATTGGAGTGTTTACGGTTGACGCGATTTCGCTCCACCACTCCACTCGGAATGAACTAATGCAATAAAAAAATCCACCCACGCCGTGTCACGCACCGTCTTATATTTTGATAGCGGCTCCGGCGACCGCTGCCATTGTCACACCACCACTTTGATTATTGATTTTTACGCCAAATATTCCCTTTTCAAAATTGCCATTCATCGCAATTATGGCTTCCTTTACATTTGATGTATTTAATTCACACAAAGGAACGATGCTGCACAATGTCATTAATAACCCGTATAGAACTTGTCGCGATTCAGTTTTTGATAGATAGGAGTTGCAATAATGGTAGAGTGCCTATGATTTTCGCAAGTCATATACTTAAAAAACGGGTAAATAGATAGGTACTCGTATTATACTTTACTTTGTATTTTTATACCCCACAACAACGGTTTTCGTTACAACTAAGGTACTTGATACAAATAAGGCCTACCTAACTTTAAATGCTTATAATTCAATAAATATTAACGCCAATTAACAAAAACAAGGTTAATTATCTTCTTCCATCCTTTAATTTTAGCAATATTACAAAAAACAACACAATTTTTAACTAAATCTATTCAAAATAAGCAAATTACGAAACCACTGATTTTGGCTTTATTAAATCACCTACACGGAATAAGGCCTACATGATTCAAATGCCTCTAGACCTTAAAATTCAGGTTGTATTAAACAAAATGCGGTCTTATAACATTAAACACGTCGATTTGTTTGCGTTATCAAAATTTTACATACCAAGTAAACAGAAATATACTGTACATCTCTAGATAAACTTAAATTCCACTTATTAAGAATTATACATAAATTATAGATAAAATTAAATATTCATAGTAACAAAGTAACGATTCCTTACATATATTATCAAAAAAAAAAAAAAAACAAACAATATTGTTTTTTTGTATAGGGCTTATTAAAACACCGTGTTCGAATAAGGCCTACACATATAACCTTTTAANGTGAACATATTTTTCTTCCAAAAATAAAAAACAAACGATGTAACTTTTCGCTTTCTCATCATATTCATAATGCCTTATAGGTGCACAAAGAAATCTACTAGTAATGAGAAGTAAAATACTTAGTTTGAATAAAATGTAGGTTAACTTACTAGTAGTTACTATTCTGTTAACTCCAAAGGCATCATAACAATGTTGTTTTTATCCAACTACTCACTTTCGGTTTTCAGGTTTTTCACAAGCATCTCGCCGACAAAGTGACAACGCCAAGGGAGTAACAAGAAATGGGTTTCGCACGAAGTTGTTTGTGTAATCCTTTAATCTGGCCAGTATCACCGGACAGTGGCTGCGCCTCCGACAATGCCTAATTGTCACTGAAATTGTATATTCCGTAAGATACGCCGCCGTATAAAGGAATCCAACAAAGGAGATGTTTGTGTTCGCTTTACATTAGCTGTTTGTGTAACAACACCGAGGCTACTGGGTTTGTTAGCATTTAATCCGTTTGCAATGTCCTTTCTTCGATGTTTCGATAATAGGAACAAAACAGTCGGCAACACGTGAAATGTTTCAATGAATGAATAAGATAGTAGTTGTCACAAGAACCGAATTTCTGCTACCAACTATTCAATAAGTAAAGTAAAAATATGGTAAAAGTAAACATTAAAAATCTGTTAAATACTTACTATATTCATAAAAAAACTTGTTTAATTTAAAACGTTGATAAACTGAAACGTTTAAGTTATTTTAATAATTAACTCTGTACTATATTTGCGAATTAATAATTCTACACAAAATCTTTAAAAAACACAGAGTTATCCGACCGGTCTGTTTTGGCACAGCCTATTACATATAATTAAAAAGAACTCGTAGAAATGCTTTGTCTACTAATGAAACTCTATCTTTGCGAAATCAGATCCCGGCCGTTTGTGGAAAAAAACTTCAGTTTTTGTTGTTTTCTGAGTAAAAAGTAAAACGGGGGCGGATTCGGCAGCTGCCACTAATTTTAGAGTCGCGAATGCTCTGGCGGCGTGGGTGGAGGGCCCTAGAGCCCAATGCCAACCCTTACGCAACTAATATTACCTATTTCGTATTATTTTAGATCGAGAAAATAATATTCTAGACATAACACATAGTAAGATGTTAAAATGCGACTAATTATATTTTCTCCGTAACGTAATGAAAAATATTGTCATGTTAACGATATTTTAAACATACTGTAAATAAATATTAAATATATATAATATAAATATTAAATAATCATGACAGAAGGATGACTGTGTTTCTAGAAACCTGTGACACAGATCATAGTTATGTTTTGTACACACACATAGTTGCAGATTAATGATTGAGTCTATTTATACCTAATACCAACTCAAAATAGTCAAACCGGTACTTGAACATACTTAAAGAGCTTATAGTTTTATCAACCATCACTTTGAGACAATATGTAGACAACATCAACTATCTCTGTTAACCGCGATCGAAGCTATGCTGAGCAGGTACTTAAAGTTTGTACAAGAAACGCATGAAAATGTATAATGCTGTCCAACGATAACTTTTGAATGAATAATTTTCACGATCGTCGTCACGTTAATCGTCATTGCAGGCGTCAGGTGCGTACGACTCGCGTCTTGCTCGCATCTCAGCGCTCAAGCGCGGCGCGCGGCGTCTGTCGCAAAAAACGCAAGCAGCCAACAATCAGCAAAGGGGCAAGTTTTTAGAGGGCTAAAAAAGAGTTGGACAAAGGCTTGACAGCGGAGTAACGGGCTTGCAACACGATAGTGCTTAACACCTTGATCAATGTGGGTTACTGGAATTTAGAGCACCGGTGTTAACCGTTCAGTTTTTTACTCAGATTGCCAAAAATTGAACGGGTGTTGCGTTAGCGAAAAATGACACCATCCGCTGCGAGTGTTAACTCTATAACGGGTATTAAAAAGCTTTAGCCCTGAGGGTAAAATCACATGAAATTGTTACAGTAAACGTAGTTGAATCACTACTAACAAATACATATTACTGTTATTATAGGTACACATATAATTACATAAAATACATGAGATGAAGATGAACGTCAAGCAAAGAAAAGGTAAGCCACATAAACAAATTTCCATTTTCACACATTACATGTTTGTCTGTTCAATTGCTGATTTTTTTGTAAATTCATGACATTATAATATGTACTAATCAGTACTACTTCTTATTGATTTTCATAATTTAATTGCTATTTCCATTAAGTGCCTACTTTTTTAGTGGCGCATATTAGTTAGAAATCAGTGTGAGACTATTTCTATATTAATTTATGGAATTTTAATCTTTCTGACTCTAAACGAAATGCTGGTATGAATAAAACACGATCCCGAAAGTCGAAAACGGCGTTAGGGAGTATACCCGCAAGACCGAGAGACCCTAAGGGCTCTTTCAAATTAGACATTTTGAGTAAGACGTCAGTTATGCGTTTGCAAGAGCGCACACTTAACTGTTGATAATTGTAATTTTTATTCATCGCACGCATTTTTAATAATTTTTTCCATGAGCGGTCCTGCAAACGGACGACAAACGTCCGGCTAATTTGAAAGAGGTCTAATGATCATACGGAGCCGGAAGAGTAAATCAATATAATCTGTAACACACGAGAATAGGCAAGACATGTGAAACGGCATAATACCTACGCGCTCTACAATTTTAAAGACAACATGTTATTTGAATTTTACAATGCAAGCAAACATTTCAGCAGTGTAGAATGAGTGTAGATATCTGAAGTACAAATAGGTACATTTAGAGTGAGGTAATGAAAAAAAAATTGAGCAAATTTTTTTTTTTTCTAGATGTTTGCAGAGTTAGGGTACGGCACTGGCGCTTAAATTAGGATCTAAGAAAGTTTTGTTATTAAGTATTTTTACATACATATTACGTATATTTTGTTACTTATCTGCTTTTAAAATGTAACAGTCAGTATAATATAATAGCTGTCTTAATTTTTTAATAGAAAATGAATTCGCGGATGAAGACAAAATACATTTATGAAAATAATAACATGAACACTGAAATGAACAATGAAGCAAGTTCAGTTTAAGACATCACTAACAAGAAGAATACGCAATATTATCTTGAAAAATATTGAGTGAAACAATGTTATCGAAGTGCCCTAACTATTATTATTGTTTGTACTCTCTACGGGCAACGACCTTGAACTACGAAAAATCAATAGTACACACATGACAAGTGCACCATTATGGCATCAGCTGATCTCTTGTGAGAGTTCAATGCACTCTATTGTTCTCGACGTGGTGCATAGAGAAAAAACTGCTGCACCATCATAAAAAGCGCGGCAGTCCATATGAAAAAAATCAACCCTTCCGCGTCACGTGGCAGGTACGTACCCCACACACAACCCTTTACAAAAACGCTTACAAAAAACACTCGGGGATACGAAAGGGTAAAAAAGGGTTATTATTACGCATGCGCCCCGTGGGATCACTGCCCTCATTTCTCATTTTAAACTTCCAACTGAGCACATTTTATAATACTTCTTTAATCAATACTTTTTGTAACAACGCAGCATTAATACGGTTTATCATTACATCTCTAAGAATTAAATATTAAAACCGAATGAGTATTTTTTTTACAATTAATTTAAATAGATACACGTAGGATTTACGATACTTATAGAGTAACAGTGTTACAATGTGTCGTCAACTCAACTAGGTACATAGTATAATTTTGATGCAAGTAGGTACCTATCCACTTAATGCTTCCAGTATATTTTACTGTTAATTTGAGAAACATAGACACTTCATTTATATTGAATGAAATTTCTCAAAATAAATTGACCGAATCTCTGGTTGTACAGCTGTAATAAGGACAAATTCAAAACGGACGACAAACGCACGTAATTCGATAATAACACAAACAGTCGCTACAAAAACACGAGCAAAGCTACCAAACAGCGGAGTGAAACTATAATTAAGAAAGATAAATATCGTTTATTACAGTTAGGCAAGTCGATTAGAAAAAACTACCCCTTTCACCCCACAATTTGTAACCCGTGCAGTGGGCGCCGCGCGGCCGACACGCATAAAAACCTACGGCCGACGAAAGCATGGAGAACGCTTTTGTAACTAAAATATTTCAAGATTGAAGAATATTTCGAAGTATCTATGAGTCGCAACTAATTTATCTCATGTCAATTGATGACTTCATAACAATTCCAACTTTTTAGTACGTTATGTACTGATCCATTTAATTGTTCTATTCAATAACAGAAAGAAATTCCTATAATAACAGAGGATGTACTAATCAAAAATTTACTCATTCCCAGTTTTCTAAGTAATTTTCATAAGAAACTTATTTGCAAAAAAGAAAAGAAACTGCTTAAAGTATGTACCTAGCTTACACACCAGAGTACCAGACATGCGATGATAATATCAACAACATGATTATATCATTCGATTTGTTATCGAATGGTTCTCAATAAATAAATATTTTTGATTTGATTTGATTCAATTCCAGCCTGATCCAAATAGATTTTCTTAGAAATATCATCTTAAATCAATTTCATTTATTTCGAATAACACCTAAAGTTTTCCAAGAAGCCGTATCCATGTTTGTGTCACCATTAAGAAAAAAATGTTACAGTTACATAACGCTTTTCCATAATAATAGAATCATTATCGAAAACAGAAGAGCGGGCAGCTGATTTATTAGACGATAATGGTCGCTGTCATAAATAGCTTTTTACAAATGAACATTTTTTAAGGCGCGCGTGCACTCACACACCGGGCCCAGCTTTTTATTAATGTACTGTATCTAATTATGCATGCAGGTTGTTTTTATACTCCTTTTTAAGCTTTGTTCAAAACTCTGATAATAAAAACTTGGAGTCACCTTTTGTCGTAAGAATTAATTACACAATGACGTTGGTTAATGCTATTGTTCGAAATTAACGCTCATTATTTATTAACTTTTGCCTATTTGCATTTTGTCTCTAACCACTGAACTCTACCTACTTTTTATATTTATCAAATATTTTTGTGTTAGTGTAAGATTTGACTTTTCAACTCTATCCATTATTGTCAGTTTAAAAAGTGTAGGGAATTCTAAAACTAATAAAAATAGTAAATTTAAGAATAACAATTGATTTAATCAGCTGTGGACGTCACCCATATATGACGGCGACCTTGACGAACGCGCGCTGCAACCGCGCTCAATCGCAATGATTTATCATTGTTGCTCTACACAAATATTGGCATTTCGGCAACAGCTCGCGAATGTCCGACACATCACGCGCAATATCACTCTGACTTAAAACGACTTAAAAATTCAGCGTTTCCCCGTTGAAAAAAAGAGTTAATATTGATCGTAGATTTCTCGTTGTGGGGTGCAGCGGCCGGCTGAGTCACCCCACGGTTTTTTACTCACCCTAAGTTATATTTTTTGTAAAGCCCCCCCTCCTCCCCCCGGCCCGCTTTAAAGGATGAGTAGTCTCTATGGAAACGGCTCGATCTAATTTATAGGCGGGAGAAAGTACGGATTGCTTAATTAAGAATTTAAAATGTGTCTACTAAGTAATTAATTAGAAATTTCCAGTCTGCGAACTTAAAGCTCGCGATAAGGTATTTTCTTTTTTCTTTTTTCACAAGTACGAACGCCGTAGAGCTATTAAGATTTTAATTAAATATTTTATGAAACAGGGAATTAATTGCTTTACTTAGCTCCCGGGCGTGGGTAGGTTGGTAGATTCTTAAGTTACAATTGCGTAAAGGCATGTATAAAATGTAGTGAAGATGTTTTGTGGAGAAGGAATATTTGAATGTAGATTATGTTGATGCGGTGAACTTTCTCGTAGCGTGCATTAGCCGGGCGTTCGTGTTTGAATACGGAAGGGTTGTAGCGGCGAGGGCACGCGCGGGTAAAAAACTGTGGGTCACGGGCGCGGGCGCGGGGCTCAGTCGCTGCTTTTTTGTGCACGAGAGCGCGCGTCACTCGCGCGCGGCGCCAGCGCAGGTGATAATGGTGAGATTATTTTTTTTATCATAAAGATTCATGTTTTTTTAATGAATTATTCTAACAGTATTCCAATTTCACTGCTGCTAGGCGCGAAACGAATGGTACACTCATTCAGTCACGTTTTCTTTATTGACATGGGTACTGTTTTAGTTCGCTGTTTGCTCTGCAAATAATTATCATTAAAAGCATAATAATGAGTCATCAAATCGCCGAAACGAGAAATGATTGATTCCCCATACAAACTTTCATCCCCTATTTCACCCTTTTTCAAGTACAAATAAGTCCAGCTCATATCTAATCCAACTGTCTCTATATCAAAGTTCATGAAAATTCAAACCATTGGCCAACCAGACATGTAAAGGTTATTTTTATTAGTTAGTACAAAATATAGAATTTAAATTAGTAAATCTCTATAGTTATGAGACATTATTTGGCACTGCATTATGGGGTAATAGATTTGAATATATTTTTTATACATTTTGTCTAGCACACGTTAACTACGACACGACGGAAAATTCGGTTTTCACTTCAATTACAAAAGATCAAACGTTAAATAAACGTAAGATTACGAATACGCAAAGAAACCTACTTTACAATTTCGATAAAATTACATTCTTTCAGAGTACCTACCTATAACGTTATTATTCCATTCATTAGCACACTTTCTATAAACTAAATACATCTAAAAACCATGTGATTCAATTAACTGATAATTGGACATGGAGAATGCATTTAAATCTCGCATCCAACTCATTTATCTGCACAAAATTTTTACTTGTCATATCCAAAATATATAGAGCATTTTGTCTCTCATCTGACACTCACCTGATACAAAACTTACAGAATTACATTGTCGTTATTCATCATGGTCATTTGGTAGGATATATTCAAGGATATATTAAAAGTAGGCACCCAGCAAACAGCAAAAGTCTTTGTTTGCCGACTGTATTTATAAATGCGAGAGTAATCGAGTTACTCTGCTTCCTTGCCGCTAATGGACGGCAGCTCGGCGCTCCACAAATACAGTCTCCTTACTTTGCTTATTATTAATCTTGTTGCCTTTGATAATCAGTACAACAAACTTCTTTTTTTATTTTTAGCAGTCGTCATTATAGCTACTGATATTAAAGATTATTAATAGCAATATCTAGCTGATTTCAAAAAATACTCGACCAAACATTAGACGTTATTGAGGTAACAATCACAATCTCGCCTACGCAGTATCGATTCATGGGATTGCTGATCGTAATAATTAGATCTTGTGGGTTAGGCGAAAAAAACAATGGCGACAGTGTTGCCTAATGAGCCATAAAGAAGAAAACGATACGTAGAGCAAGGCGTAGACAAAAAGGGCGCGTCGGGGGGAGTGGGGGGCCGAGGAAATGGCGGGAGAGCTAAATTAATTTGCGCACTCCCGCCAAACAAAGGCTCGCTAATGGAACGCGGCGAATGGAAAAAATGCCACCGTCCGCTCTCCAGCAACTTATTTTTTTTTGTAAATACAACCTTTGACTTTCCCAAATGAATAACATTACACCCGTCGAAGTTTCCCCGCGGTCGCTTTGTCCCGATTTAATGAGGAAGAAGAACGCGATACTCGCCACGCGCTTAATTGTTCACTCAAAACAAACGGCCTCTGTTCTAATTACTTGGAGTGAAAAGTTTTGTTTTTAACGAAAAAATGACATGCCATTTGTGTGTGACTAATGAAATGAAAACAAACCTACATTTCTATTAAAATAAATACCATTTGTTTCAAAATACAATGACAGATTGAAAAATACCGAACTGAAATTATAATAAGTATAATACGATCATTATAGTAAAATTAATACACATAGTAAATGATTAAAATAATAAATAAAATAACATAACTATTTAATACATTCTCAGAATTGCAAACTCCTTAGATTGCTACGAGAAACCGCGTAACGGATTCGTAGCATCTTGCTACGAGTCGTGCTACGAGAAATTTTATTCGATTGAATTATTATGATGTGTGTTTTGGGTTGAAAATATTAAACAAGACACGTATAATTTCGATGACTGTCTGTGCATCTGACCTGCATGTGATCAGCTAATTCGAAAATTTTTGGAATTTTAATCAATGTTTAAAAAACGAATATTTTTCTCCTATGGAAAAGTTAAACTTTTTCAATAATTTAATAGAAAGTCACATAGATAGCTTTTTCAGACTTTACTTGTTTGCTTTTTATTATCTTAGTGGCCCATTCTAAATAAGCATGCTGAGATGATTTACTACGGAACTGCACTTCGCGTGATCGGGTATGTACTCATTTCGCCGATTTTATTTAGAGTTCACGATTTATTATAAATAGTGGTAGTTATAGAGAAAGTGTTTTCTTTAGAGAATATTGTGAATATTTGTACTCGTATTGTCTTCTATGGGTACAATAAAAAGCTGATACTGTTTCTGAGTAACAAAAGCCAGCTTGTAAACTGTGAAACTAGAGAAGTGGCAAATTAAAGTATTTAATGACAAGCTGATTTTGTGTCTTTATGTTCATTGATACAGTGAGAAGGAGACTCGAAAACCCATCTTTTTGCGTATGCGTCAAAATTAGTTTCTTATTAATGACCAGTCATTTAACTGTCTCAGAAAACAACATACAGGGTGGAAACGATAAGTGATTTCAAAGTTTTAAACTAGTGCGTGGCTTTAAACATAGTGGTAGTAGTACCCAAAATAAATTAAATATTTTTCCCAAATTGGCTTTTATTACTTAGGCATTCATTTCTAATGTAGAGTCTCTCTTACAGGCGTTTAAGTCTATGGTATCTGGTGACGTGGCGGGCCGACCTGCATCTGCCCGAAACAATGAGCGATGCTTATCTTAATATACCTATTCGGGGCGGCCATTTTGTCACGAGATGAAATTAATGCCGCGTCCATTACTCCGGCGCGATTTATGCGCGCCCAATTAAAAGTTCCGAGCGCTGAAGACGAGAAATTAGTGGAATACGCTCACATTTATCAAGACATCAGCGTTGCCTCGCGCCACGCGAAACTTCCCAAATTTAAATTAGAGACGATTTTTACAGCTACCTCCCGAGGGGGGGAAGGGGGGCGCTACCCTTTCCTTATAACGAGGAAGGCCTCATGCATTTTTATGTGCTTCTTTTTTCGCCGGCGTTTTAAACAAGGGGGTGAGCGTGGGGTGCGCCGGGGGTGAACTTTTTTATTCGCGTCTTGATAAGTTAGGGTTGAAATTAGACGTTCGAGTTTCGCCCGCGGAATTCATAATGACGAAAATTAATAAGTTTTCTTTTGAGGGCCCTCGCAACTACGCCGCTTGACGAATACCTACAAGGATTTAACTTGCCATGGAAACCACCCAAGTGAACTTGGATTTTAATGTATTTTTCCTTTCTCCGACAATAGATTTTATTCAGTCAAGAAAATTAGGAACACGTCTGTATCCGCTACCTACGTGCACATTCTTACCTTAACGTCGACGTGAGCGTTAAAATTGTGAAAATAGCTAAGGACAGCAATTAAATGAAATCGATAATCGCTCAGCTGTAGATGGGTGGGTGGCCGTTGTAATACAATCTATTGTGTCGAACTGTCGAATTGACATGTTAGTTTTTTCTTACAACTTTTATTAAAATTAGTTTAAAATTTTTAATTCATAACTTATTTGTCCTTTGTCCCTACGTAAGTACCTAGTTATAAATCAGTGCAAATTATAGGACATTTCCCTACTAATGTTATGCCGCTCGACAGGATCTCTTGCAGCGTGAATGGGCCCGCTCGCGACTACATCTACACGCATCAAGCTGAGCGTATCCGCGTGGATTCATTCACAAATCGCCCCTCTCGCTTCGATGCTCGTAAACTACTCTTTCAACTCTTTTCTCACGTAAAATATCTGCAATGTTGAATTTATTAAAATGATTTAAAGTTTTACTATTTGTTCAAGATTTGTATCTTCATTTACCTAGCATGAGTAATATGAAATCTTAACATTCATGTCCTTAATATACACAGACATCTATACTAATATTATAAATGCGAAAGTAACTCTGTCTGTCTGTCTGTCTTGCTTTCACGCCTAAACCACTGAACCGATTTTGATTAAATTGGGCATAAAGATAGTTTGAGTCCCGGGAAAGGGCATAGGATAGTTTTTATCCCTGTTTTTGAAACAGGGACGCGTGCGATAAAGTTTTTCTGTGACAGACACAATTCCACGCGGGCGGAAAGCTAGTACAAAATATAGGTACATATATCGTGAAGAACATTCAACTCGTATGCCCAACGATGTTAAATTGTTGGCTGTGAGATATAATATCAGAATATACGGAGGTCTGTTAATACAATACTTGGTACAAATAATAATCAAGCTAACCTTTTGAGATATTTCAGGATTTCTTGGAAAAATACTCTATTATAGACATGTTTTTATTATCTTATTAGCTAATTAATGTCATGTATGTTATGTACATAAATGTATGTTAGAGTTTTTAGTTACGGTAGATCTGTATTCACTCAACACAATATCAATCTACGTTATTGATTCTCCCTTAAAAGGGATGTATGTAAAATTAACCAGTATAATAGATATCTTGAAACTTTAAGCGACCGTATCTGTAGTTAAAAAGGTTCCGTCTATTAGATTATTGATTGCTGCTAAACCCCTGAGGTCTGTGATAGGCTCTATTTCAAGTTGGAGCATCAAAGCTCAATAATATGTTTTGTTGTCCTGATGTTAATTACCCAACACACTGAGAACCAGAATTGCAAAGTTCCCATTGTCAAGATCATCTACTCTTTAAGTAATTCATTCGATAAACTCATTGATTTGTATGCAATAACGCCACCAGGATAACCGTAAAAACGCTATTTCAATTTTATAAAATTAATTCGAAGGACCTATTTGGTCCTTTTAGCGTGATCTTTTTATGCACAGTGTATTAGACATACTTAAAGTGATAAATGCAAGATTATACTGTGAAGGTGTGTTAAGCATATGCCCATATTAAATTGGTTTGGCAAGGAACAATTTATCTTCATACGCTCTACATATGCGATGTTTGGCCGTGTGTGCTCGCGAGCACATGCGGACACTTGTTGAACGCAGGGCATGCGCGCTCACACACCACTAACCGTAACATAGTGCCCGAGTTCCGGGTTCATAAACTCGCCTTAAATCTTATGCAAGAGATAATGTATGAAACTGCAATCCGTTCATGCATTTGTTCAAGTACTAACTAATCTCTGCTTATATTACGTAAACCGTAATTAAGGTAATGACATACTTAGTTAACGCCAGTGTAATTTATCCATTCATTATACAAACAAAAGGGACTGTAAAGCATGATGGTATAATTCTCAGAAATAATAAGTAAACTCCTAATAAATGACTGTTATTTTTCGTAGTAGATATAAATTGAGGCAACCAACAGAGGTCCACGAGTCAGATTCGCACAATAATAATGCGTATAAAAGGAGTCATTAGTCCAATCAGTCCGGACCGAGGGGCTTCTCGGGCCCGGAGTGGTTCTCGTATTATAATTTGCGTCTAATAACGTCGTTAACAACGCACATTAAAACAAAACAAACAACGGGTCGGAGCGGTGACGCGGGCGCGGGCGGGCGCCATCCTTCCTCGAATCCGTGTCATTAATTTACGTAATGCGTAGGTACGCGCTATCCCCAAATATTTAAGAAGCCTCCTCCGGGAGCGCCCGTTTCTCCACTATCCCCACCCGCGCCGCCCGCCCCCCCACAACCCGCCTGCCGAGAATTATGGCGGCCGCCTTGTAATTATATTTTTTAATTTATCTTCCTTAGCGAATACAATGGAGGCGCCACCCCGCCACCGAAGCGCTTCCTTCTCATGCTGAATATTGTATCAGGCCGCTGAAAAAAGGAAAGGACGCTTTAATTACAAGCGAGAGAGCGGCCGGCATTACGCGCTAAATATTTGATGTTGTCTCTTTCTCGGGCTCCGGCCGCGCAGCCCGCCGCCGCGTCCTCAATAATTAAAACACCTATTAACTCATTCCTCTTCAGGTGACCCCTCGTTACTTTCCGAAAAAACCTTCCAATCTTACAACACGACTAAATACTCTGTAATTACGTCGCTGCTAATCACATCACACGTTATTAATACAAATTGTAATTTCTTTTTTCCAAAAATTATTTAATTACCGTAAAGTAAGTATTTATGAATCACTATGTAATGTACAAGATATTTATTAATGACTACGTAGAGTTAAGTTACCTATTATTTACATTTTTTGATCACGTATTTATAGTCATCGCGGTAAAGAGACAGTTAAATTAATAAAATTTAGGTAATAGGTCCCCTAAAAACCCATTTTCAAATAAAAATGTAATTTTGAAATTAAACAAACATTGTAAAACAGGTAGGTAATCCTCGCGCAACACCAGACTTTATGAAGTATAAAAGCAGTTGTAAAATTTATCTCCAAGGGCATATTGGAAGCGAGCGTGCACGTTGATTTATTGTTGAACAACAGTCGCAAATTAAGGCGGATTCCGCCGCGGACACCCGGCGCTGCAGTACTTAGCGCGAGGAGACAAAGTATAAAGTAGCACCCCCATCCACCCACTGAAAAACGTCTCTAATATTCTTTTAGAAACGGTGGCATTTACGGGCTATATTTTATCCTGAATTTGCATACGCTCCTTTTTTTCGTACCCGTCCTCTATTTTATGGGAGAGTATTTTTTCATCCGGGGGTTAAGATACAAAAGGGTAAAGCGCGGGAGCTCGCTCCGATAATTAAATTGCACCGCGCGGAGTGGCGCTGCTCGGCGGCTGACGGCACGCACTTTTTGCCCGTCACCCCAGCCACCGCCACCGGCATTTGCATCCCCGTGACGAAGTATTATTGTTTCGCAATACATTAAATTTGCTAATTAAACGATTAATCTTTACAAAAGCTATCTCAGGATTACGTACTGCTGTTTGTGATTTGCACACACTTTTAGATTCATGTTCATATTATTTGCTTAAAAAATTATTCGTATGATATGTAGTGGCCCTGTACAACTAATTGTAAAATACAACTTTACAGCACTGCCAATTTTATTACCACCAATGATTTGACATATAATTTATTATTATGATGTGTGAAATGGGTAAAACCATTTACTACCTTCACTGAGCGATACTTGCTGATTAATTAGCGATTCTTATTTTTAAAAAGAATAACTCTACATTTCATGTACATAATTTAAAATTATGGTTTTTTACCTAACATGGAATTTACAGTAATTAGTGTCTTTATCCCTATTATATTCAGCGAATCCTGTTTCCCTTTACCTACTCGTTAAAACAATGTGTGACTTTTCTAATTACCTAAGAAAGTATGAATGGTATTTAAAAATGGGCGTAATTAAGAGAGATATTTGAATAAAGGAATAAATTATATATGTCCTGGCAGTCGCGATAATAATTTAACTAACAAATTAGAAGAAATCTTACCCTGCTCTAAGTCAAATTACCATAATTGCTAATCAAATGTCGTAGGAGTAGCCGCGCCGAGCTCCGGCTAATTACAAATTCTAATTCCCTCTCTTGTTTCACAGGCCTTTTGAATTTGTAAATTATTGCCTTTGCTTCTTCAGGCTATCAAATAAATTCTCGTCTTGTGCTAAAGGGGGAGTGCAGACAATCTAACCAATTTATTTAGATTAATTATAAGTATTTCTGTTAGATACTCCTATAATTCTATCAATCTAGATGACACGCAAAAAAGAAATTGTTCGATGGCATTATTATAAAATCATGTGCGTAATACTATCCCTGAATAAAAATCCTCTAAAAAGTGAAAGCACTAAGGCATATTACTTACATTATTAGTCCTAAATAATAGGTAATTAGTCCATACAATTAATTTATTGCTGTAAGAGATGATTTGTAATGGCCAGATGTAAAACATTTTCATGATTTCCATACCTAGGCTTTTAATAATGTTACTAAGTATAGTCACAATTGCCTACAAATACGCTCCTAAAATTTATGGTAAAGATAATTTTGTTGCTATGTTCATCAAATACGAATTTATTACAAAAAATAATTCCACACAAGACCAACATCGCGTGGCAGATTACGAAATGAAAATAAAAAAGAAAATTAATAATATTCATCACAACTGTCAAAGCAAAAGACGCTGTAAATGTGTTTGAAGTCTTATAAAGAGGATTTTCTTGAAAGAAAAATCGTCAAAAAACTTAATAACATTAAAAACATTTTGTGTAGGCACCTATTCGAGAGCACCGTACCGAGCGATTTTAATTCTATCACGAGTCTACTTATAAATAACACTGAGTCCAATTAAAAGCGCGCGACAGCTTTGAAAAGTGGGATGAAGGAAAGTACAAGTAGGTAGGGAAATGTGCTCGTGTTTACGGAAACCTCCTCCGACAAATATTATCGCGAGACGAGCGCGATCAAATATTCAGGCGGCGAGCGGCGCGGGACGCGGGACGCAACCCTCTCCAAGTTTCAAGCCCTTCCCTTTGCACGCCCTACACTAATTACGTTTAGAGTTCTTAAGCGAAATTACTTAGGCCCCTCGCCACCCGCGCCCGCGCCGCCTCGCGACCCCCTTCCGGAAATGAGGCGCGCTGGAAAAACAAGAAAGAGGAAAGCGTTATATAAGAAGGTCGCTGTCTCGCTGAACGTCCTAAATCTGGGCAATCTCTAAAAGATGTTGATGTAATGATTTTTTCTTCATTTTCACGAGCGTTCTCTGTTCATGAGCGGTTGCTAAGTGAAAAGCAATTAAAGCACGGGCGAGTGATCGCCCTCCCCGGGCGACCGCCACCCCCTGTCTTCGAGCACTCGATCAACAATAATACCTATAAATATAACACGTTTCATTTCTTTCTATTTATGTTATACCTTTGTAACATTCTTAACATGCAATTTTCAACATTCTATCTTTAGTTTTTATTAGGATACAATATACATTACGAGTACTTACAGTAATTAACATCTTACATAAATTACTAAGGTAGGATATCAGGGAAATTAAGGCGAGAGCAGAGTGTTACGCACATTATACCACATTTTTAAATGTTGTTAAGTAATTGAAATATAATTTAGAATAGAAATACAATACAAATCAGTAAGAACAATTGCGTAGTCGTACAAAAAAAAATTTGCCATGATAGTGGGCTCTGTCGGTCGATGGTTCAATTGATAAATAGGTGTTACTTGGGCGATTTAAATATAACTCTACCATCTATTAACTTTAACAATATCGGACAATAGGTAAGTTAATTTAACCCTAACAGCAACTGGTGCGTGAACTTGTAGCATAGAGTCGATGGTTTGTTGCACAATTTGAATTTTTGCATATTAATAACAATTGAGTTTTGCCAGAATAGGTATCATTTAATTATTTAAGAAAGAATGTAGGTTTTGCACTCTCCTGTGCATGGTCACTGATAGGAGAGAGATTATAATAAATCATTTATTTTTCCTCCACCTCCTCGTAAGACTCCCGAAAAGTATACTTTCGGCTCTATTCGTTACGCTGTCGCCTTTGGCCTGGGCTGCGATTCAGACACGAACATGACTAAATTTTCCATTAACTAATTTAATCTAATAAATGATAACTGTGTGGTTTTATTATATTAACTATTTAAGTATTTTTAATGCATCGCGAGTTCAAGCTTTCTTAATTGTAGAACACAATAATCACTTTATTAAAATTTTTGGTTTAGTTGTATAGATTTTAAACGGAATCAGAGGCTTAGCATGCACTTGTTAAAATATGTGCATTTTTTTTCACTAATTTCTGTAACTGAAGTAAGAAAGACAGTAGGTAGATGAAGGTTGGGTTTCGAGGCACGAGACTACCCGCAAAGCGCGCGGGCGGCGGTGACACTGCGTTTCCGCACCTTTCAGCCGCCAGCTTCGCTTAATTTCCTAATTTTCAAATATTCATCCAAAACAAGACGTTCCACAGAGACTTTATCATCGAATCGGAAGCGAGCGTCAACGCGGACGTTCGAGTGTTTGTACGGAAGGTACTTCTGTTTATGTAGAGCCTACAACAACGCAGTATAATTTCCTGTTCAACTAAATGACTTTGAAGCTTGTAAATGGATTTTTATTTGGTTCCTTTGAGTTTACGCTTTAGAGTCGACTAACCTAATTGCAGAGAGGATAAATGATTTCCTGTATAGGTGAATTAAGCGTGCCTGCCTCGATTGTGGTGACAATCGTGACATCAAGAGTGTAATAGAATTTAATAGAGCCATTTAAGTATTTTACTGGAAAGATAAAGCCCCAAAGTTTTTAGTGGTATGGAAAAAAACTTGATTCAAACTGTGCAAACAATTAATGAATTTCACTATTTACACACTGAAAAATGACTTCTACTTGATGTTTAAGAAGGTACTCGTAATTGCGTCTAAAATTAAATAATTTGCGTTAAGTACAACTTCAAGAAACAAATGTCAATTATACTACTAAGTACTATTAAGTAACTACTTACGTTAAAAGTAACCTAATTTCGAGTAGTTAGGTACCTAATACACAATACATTAATATTTTTGTTTTAATCTGTCTCATGGAGAACTATAAATACCTACACTAAGATACATAAGGAACTTAGTTCAGAAGCCAAATATGTTCTAAGTATTTAGGTACATTGCTCTACATAGTAACCGAAAGCCATAACAATACGCAATTAAACACACAAATCATGCTCTAGGTCCTTCAGAAAAATTGGATTGGCGAAATTGGTACACAGACTTTAATTTTTGTTAGTCTAAGTTCTTATTCCCCTGTTGTCCAACGACTCGAATTAGCCGGAGCGTCGCGAAATTACAAAACAAGAGAGGGAAACTTGCGGCTGTTTAATGAGATTTAAATAATTAATGAGCGTGCAAAATTGGTTTCTTTTTTTTCAGCGGCTGCCGCTTGCTTCTGGGATGGCGATGAAAAACAAGGCATAATCGTAACCCCGTCCGACGGGAGCGCGGGCTCCGCAAATATCCTGAGATATTGCCGGCCGACGACAGCGAAGGAGCCTCCGTCGTTATTCATAAATTAAAGTTTTAATTGCCATCGAAATATTTCTTGCTCCGATGGCAATCAAACTTGTAGGCACAGTCGCTGAATAAATAATGAGGTGTAGATAGCAGTTCATAAAAACTTGATCGTCGCAATGAAGTTTTTTTAAAAGTTATGTGCCTACCTACCTAAATGCAATTTGAACGCTGAAGTGGTTTCCGGTGAGACAAATCAAATGTATTATTATTAAGGAATGAGAAAAAACTGAATAAAATCAACTGTCACACATTGAGAAGTTTCTGTTAAATCTGATTTTATCAAATTCTCAAGTAAAAGTAGCCAAACAGTTCAAGATTTACATTTCTATGGCATGACCGTTACGAATCACTTTCCACTTCATCGATTGTAAGGAAAACTTCAGAAAAGTAAAAATTTCTGCTCAAATCACAATATTCAGTTCGCTGGTTGCATTATATTGATATTGTGTTATCGTAAAATCTTAACGGAATCTGGAAACGTAACAATATGCATTCAAACAAATGAACGGTGGAATTCAAATGATTGACATCTCTCCAGGCGGTCAACCGCTGCTAGGAAGAGCGCACCCTCCGCGGGCCGCGCCAATTGTTGCTTGCCCGTGTCTGACCACGATCAATGCGATTATAATCAAACGTATTTAAATCATATTCAAACACCGAATTCCTTGAGGGCCCTTGCTGGGAATTTCCGTTATTAGTGAGAATTTTAATTCAGTAAACTTATTCGAATTACTTGTAGCATAGATTTCGTCAAACTTTTTTTATGTCAAGTAGAGGGATACATTGTTATAAAGCTATTCAATTGGAAAATACAGCATTTTTGGAAAATCTTGAATAAGACAAACATGAACCACATCACACATCACCCTAGCATAAAATAATTCATGATAAGTAAAATAGTTACAAAGCAAATGCATAGAGTGGCTTTCTAATCACCTTCTTATCAATACAATTTTGAGATTTCATCATCATCGTCGGAGTGGTAGTCAGGTGCTAACGGTCGTTAAATGTATGATCTCCAAATTAAACCCGAACTAAAAATCAAATGGATAAGGAACAAAAGAAAATGATACTGATAAGTTAGTAGGTTAATACATTTATTATGTGTACTTATGTTATGGGTCAGACACAGCTAAAATCGCGCGGTTGCTGGGCAGTACTCCTACATTTGCATCAAACTGTAACCAACAGTACGTCTACCGCCCCGTGTCTCGCCAATGAGAACCACCCAGAAGCCACGCGGTTATCGCGCGTCTGAACAAGGTCTTAAAATCTTATTCAATCATGGTACAGAAAAGTGATGTGCAATCGCAGATGTGTGCGAGGCGTCCGCGCTCGTGCTACAGTTAATTGCGGCACCCCTCCCAAACTACTGGCGTAAAAAACGTACAGATTGTTTACCTCACTTTTTACCTTTTTTCAACTTCTGTTCACGTTTTTTTTTGTATTTTTATCGGCGCACGCGGCGGCTACCCTCAAAAAGATCTCATTGAAGCGTACGACTCGTCTTTGTTAAAGCAGACGCCAAAATAATTCGTTTTTAATGTTGATAATCGGTGGATTTTAATGCCTCCCTCTTTTATAACTTAATTTGTCAATGCTCATCGCATGAAAACATATCAATAATAAAGTTGTCTATACTTCTAACATAGTTAGGGACTTTTTTTAATCATTGTACTCATAGAATGGAAGTGAAACTTTGTGGCTCATTTTGCGTTACATCAAATCCAAAGATTTGAATAAATTAATATGCTTTATTATACTACTAGCTTTCCGCCCGCGGCTTCGCCCGCGTGGAATTATGTCCATCACAGAAAAACTATATCGCGCGCGTCCCTGTTTCAAAAACCGGGATAAAAACTATCCTATGTCCTTTCCCGGGACTCAAACTATCTCTATGCCAAATTTCATCAAAATCGGTTCAGTGGTTTAGGCGTGAAAGACAGACAGACATACAGACAGACAGACCGACAGACAGACAGAGTTACTTTCGCATTTATAATATTAGTATAGATTTATTCTGTGTCTACGTTATAGTCAAAACTGTAGTCGGATTTTATACTGTAGCTATAAAAAAATACTGTATTAAAATAATACGTAACTGACAAATATGTTGAAAACATGTTACGAAAAAAAACTGAGTGGCTTTACATGCATATCTAGTGTAAGAAAACAAAAACAAGAAATATAATGCCAAACCCTTTATTAATTAAAAAGAATACTTACTATGAATGTTATAAATATCGTGATCATTGTCGTCTATGAATGTTATAAATAGCGTGATCATCATCTTGTTACATTNTATACTTTCCCTAAAATAAAGAATAAATTGCGTGGTCAGAGATTTTCATCACCTGAAGAAGCTGTGGAAGCCTACAAAACGGCCATTTTGGAGACCCAAACTTCCGAATGCAATGGTTGCTTCAATGATTGGTTTCGTGTATGGAAAAATGTGTCAAATTTCGCGGAGAATACTTTAAAAAGCAATAAATACATTTTTAAATAGTAATGTTGTTTCACTTCCTTGATTCCCGAAATTTTCAGTGCCGCCCTCGTATTAATTACAAAATAATGACCTGATGAGTACGAGTTTTGTTTACAAAAATAATTTAAAGGCACTGGCTTAATTATAATATGAACGGCGTTCTTACATATTAATCGAATTTATACACACATTCATTCAATTTAAATTTTATTTACAATGATTTCGGATAAGATGTCCAGTGCCTCTACCATGAGTTTACCTACCGAGCATCTCGCTATCGAGGGCGTAAAAAAATGTATGGCAAATTGTACAGCGCCTCTAGCGGTTAGTAGCTGAACCACAGCAAAACTAAAAACACTACCATGAGTTCATCTCAAATCGTTAGGTAAAAAACCTATCTAAATTAATACGATAGCGACTAAAGTTTTTATTAAGTTTCATACAAATAACTTACCATGAGTTGCAATTTTCAAAGATGTCATCGAAAAATACCTTAGCTGTCACAGTAACGTAACTCACTGGCTTATTGACGTGTGAAAAGCAAAATAAAATTGTGGTTTTAGGTCATTTTAGGTGTTTTCTTTATTAAATTATGTCGGAAAGAAGTTTATTACGATGGAACATGTTATCAGCATGTGGGCAGACCTCCCACTAGGTGGACCGACGATCTGGTGAAGGTCGCGGGAAGAACCTGGATGCGGGCACATTGTGGAGATCCTTGGGGGAGGGAGAGGATGCTGCGTTTCCCAGAGATATGCGAGGGAATTGTGTCGTGCGAAGATGTCTAGCTGTGCTGTGAAAATGTGTGCGGGTTTCCACCAAAGCTGTGCGAGGAAAATGTATCGTACGAGGATGTGTAGCAGAGATTTGAAAATGCTCATTAGTGTTGTACAGCCTGAGCCTTTTCTACCAGAGATGTGCTGACCGAGGCGAGGTAAATGAAGCGATTCTATTGGTTCTTTACAAACACATCCTTCGCTACGCATCCTCGCACATCTCTGGTGGAAACGCAGCCTTACGAGATCATGATAGAAAGCTAATCCGACAATGAATATGTATTTTCATAAGTTGAAATTTACTTTTGTTTTTAATCAGTCTGTGTATTATGTACCTATTAGGTTTTGTGAAATAAATAGTCAATAAAAATTAATCATTTTATTTTCCACTAGCTTTTGCCCGCGGCTTCGTCCGCGTGAAATTTAGTTTGTCACAGATCGTCATAATTATAGCCTATATGTTAATCTGGGTTATAAACAATAATACTGTAAAGTTTCATCAAAATCCGTTTAGTAGTTTTTGCGTGAAAGAGTAACAAACATCCAGACATCCAAACTTTCGCATTTTTAATATTAAGTAGGACATTAGTAGGATATGTATTTAGGTTAATTATTATTACTGACGAGATTGCTACCATGTATGTTTAGTGACCATGAAAGATTAAAACAATATAATGTATTTAATTAATTATAATATCTTAAGTTTTACAATAATAAGGTAGGTATATCCATCCAGTTACCCTAGGTCTTTATTATGGATTTAATTTACAAGTAGTTATTTACAAGCACTCTGCTCTAAATCCTTTGGCTTCAGGGAAGAACCTGGACCGCCACCAGTCCAGTGTTCCCTTGGCAGCTCTGTGTATGCGAGTTGCCTTCTTCTTGCTGTTTAAAGTCACTCCACACCTTAACAAATAAACATTACAAATAATAATGACGAAATAAGATAAAAGTAATCAAAATGAATATAGTATAGTAGGTATTTATACACACTTCTCAATTTCTCAGTAGTTTTGGTGTCGCCGGTGGCATCAGCATTTCACGTTCGCGTGTCCGTTAGTTCCACCCACCGTTGACTATTGTTGGCTCTTTCTTGGGGCCCTTCAGTGGGCATACTCAGATCGCCATATCTATAGAAAAACAACTTTATTGTATCTAGAAAATATAAATCTAGCACTCATATTACTGAATTTTAGCTAGGCACGTGGAAGTTATGCTGGAAAGGTTGTATTTCTTCAAAAAAGCCAGCTCAAAATTATTCGTTTAATTTTGAAATTCCTCCACTACATAGTATGTTTATTTTTACTTAACTTACCTTTCCATAAATTCTACAATCGGTTTAAACGGATAGCCTCAGGTTCTCACTTTCCTATCCTGGTTAAAATCCAATTTTTTGTGGAAAATTATTCATCAATAATTCTTCAACAAAACATGTTTATTTGTGTTGTCATGACAACAGCTGCGTCAAAGTCGCAATGACAAGAAATAAACAATACAAATTTAAAATCATCATGTTATTTCAGCTTTAAGCACTGTTCTAGGACACTTAAATTTTGCAGTGTTATTTTTGACATTTTCGTTATTTCCTACTCTGTCTTTTCTATATAGTTAGAAAGGAGCGGCATTCGTTCTTTCATTCATCCATTCATAGAGTGTGAAGTTGGATACGTTTACATGTTCACCAACATGACATCACAAAACCATCGAATTATCGCTGGCGAGTAAAGTATACGGTAATTGAACTCATGGTATGATTTTAATGCAAACTTCATCGATCCACGTTTAAACTCTATCGACTGTAGTATACGAATACAAGTTTTCGATGGCAACTCATGGTAGAGGCACTGAAGTTAACAATCCGAAATCCGGCAATTTTATAGGTAAGCTAATACAAACGCATTTTTTCCATACACTAATACTTTATCTTGGTGGTTCTCAGATCCCTGAAGGTAAATTAGGAACGTCATTTTTAATAATTTAGTTATAATAATACAAAATAATATTATGCAAATGCCAGAATTAGGATTAGGACACACCTAATGCTAAAGTTGCTGTTAAATAAAATAGTTAAAGAGAATATCAATGAAGCCTTAGACATTTTGCAATTACAATGAATTTTTTAATTCTATTCCGTCACTGACGTAGCAATACCGCGTTAAAATAAGATTAGCCGTGTGACGTTTTACACTTAAACTATAATGGAAATAAGTTCAAAATGGCACGCGGCCTAGAGAGTTATGAGCGTCACTACAACGCTATAGAACATGGAACGCTACTTCATTGCCCAGGTCAGCAAGAGTTCACGGAGGCTAAGAAGTCGTTGTATTTCTTCTCTTGAGCCTGTTGAAGCTTCTGCAGCTTTTTGACCAAACCTTTGCTGAGTTCTTTGCCCTCGTGGTCATGTGTGGGCAGTCCCTGCGAAAGAAGACAATTTTTAAGGACCTCATTTCCCGACTTATATTTATTGTCGATTTTTCAAAGCTTGGTTGATGAAACATGGTTTATCAACTTTAAGGTACAAAGTTTTAGCTACAATTTGTTAGGCATCTTAATCTATACTTATAATAAATCTGTAGAGAGGTCAATTCTGTACATGAAATATATTTTCAAAATAACTATCAGGGGGTGATTAGTGATCGATACTGATGCCAAAAATGCAATTAGTAAAATTTTTGTCTGTCTGTCTGTCTGTATGTTCCTTATAGAAACAAAAACTACTCGACGGATTTTAACGAAACTTGGTACAATTATTTTTCATACTCCTGGGCAGGTTATAGGATACTTAGGAATTCCCACGGGAACGGGAATTAGCGGGAAAATCCTTTTGTATGAAAAATCTAAACCGCTTAAGTTAGACGCTTGAAATTTGGCATGCAGGTACCTTAGTAAACTTAAAGCTTAGTTACAACAGGATATTGCAAAATTCCCACGGGAACGGGAGTTAGCGGGAAAAAACATTTGTATGAAAAAATGTAAACCACGTAAGATAGACCCTTGAAATTTGGCATGCAGGTACCTTAGTAAACTTAAAGCTTAGTTACAACAGGATATTGCAAAATTCCCACGGGAACAGGAGTTAGCGGGATAAAACATTTGTATGAAAAAATCTAAACCGCGTAAGATAGACGCTTGAAATTTGGCATGCAGGTACCTTAGTAAACTTAAAGCTTAGTTACAACAGGATATTGCAAAATTCCCACGGGAACGGGAGTTAGCGGGAAAAAAATTGTATGAAAAAATCTGAACCGCGTAAGATAGATGAAGGGGGGGGTGAAACGAGATCCTCGCGTACGAAGTCGCGGGCGGCCGCTAGTTCTATATAAAATTTACTTACATAGTGTGTTTGTTCTTGTAAGTAATATATCTGGATCTATTTTGTATCAATTTTTTATACAGTTGCACATACGTAAATTTCAGCAGTCTGTACAATATTTGAATCTTTTAGAACAGCATGATGAAATCATCAATAATATTTCATTGAAAACAATAATTATAATAAATTCGTTGAAACATCTGTAGACCATTTGCAAAGATAAGAATAGCACTTGATATTTGATACACTCGTTTTCATTACATAACGTTCTGATTTTTGTCTGCTATATTTTTTTATATTTACATATTTTAATTTATCAACCAATTATTTATTGCGTCTATCGCAAAAGCAAGGCCAGAAATTCTTACCTTATCATCGAACTTGGAATATTTGTCGGTCTCGCGCTTGAACATCTCGGAAGGCGGGATTTTCTTCTGTTCTTCTTTAGCTCGCTGCGCTTCCAGAAGCTCCTGTTTCTTCTTTAGCTTCTCTGCTTCTTGGCGCTTCTTTTCTTCTCTTTCTTTAAGTAATTCTTCTTTGCTGACTAACTTGACAACAGTGCGATCTAATGAACAAAATATTGGTTAGAGATATTATGGAATTTATCTTTATCAATCAATATTTTTATAAACGAAAAGTCGAAGTAAAATCCCTTTGCATCAATCAAGTTCCAGTAGCTTGGCGCATTGATCCAGCGCTTCTGGGTGTCTTCATGGAGTTATGGCGCGGCTAAATGACAGTATCAATTGACAACTATAGATTGTTTCATCCACGAAGACGCGCCCCACCAATTTTTGGTCGAGGAAAGCGCGGGGTGCAGGGAGTTTTATCCGAGCAATCCGAGCGTCATTATTGTAGTGTGCCTGTGCACTCATGAATTTGTCGTGTACCTATAACCACAGAATAATAATAAGTACTATGTACAGAAGGTTTTCTTCGCGAAGGTATTTAAAAAAATGTATGCTCAGCTCAATGTCGTTAACAATATGGTGTAATAAATTTAGCTTGTCTCAAGAGTCGAACACCATTTTGTTGAAAAACCTCAGTGATCGGTATTACGCCGAAGCCATAGGGCTGACTTCGGTAAAATGATGTGTGACGTGAGGTGCCAAACTGTGGAAAATGGCGGAGGAAATACATGAATAAGCATGAATTATATTTTGTATTTCTATTATTATTCAAGCAGTTAAAATACTGCACAGATTAATTACACCACCGTTTTTACATACATAGTTTATCGTCTTTACAATGCAAAAGGGTGAAGAATACACGTGCGTGCGTAAATGCTCGCTCGTGGTTGTCCTGTCAATTAGTGATCTCAGGAGATGTAGTCGCGCGTGTTTTGTTTTCGATGCAAACTCGCAGAGATGAACATGCCTGCTATAACTCTCAAACATTAGTAGAAGAATGACGGGGCGCGGCTTCGTGGATGAAACGATCTATACAGTGTATAACATTTAGCAAAGTAAGTATGTACCGGGTTTATCCTCGAGCCGCACGCCCAGTTCAGGCAGCACGGAGTCCCGTAGCGCGTCGCAAAGCGCCAACACTTCGGACGCCTTCACAGAGTTGGGATACTTCACAGCTAAACGTATCAAATGACAACTACAACTAAATATAATATTCAGCTAGGCACGTACCGGGTTTGTCTTCGAGCCGCACCCCCAGTTCAGGCAATACGGAGTCCCGTAGCGCGTCGCACAGCGCCAACACTTCGGGTGCCTTCGCGCTGCGGGCCGCGTCGCGCACTGACGCACGGAATGTGCTCAGCGCTTCTAAGTACGGCATCACTTGGCTCTCCAACTGTAGACAAGGTGGCTAGGGTTAGGTAAGAGCTTTGTGCTCTTTCAAATTAGACGTTTTGAGCCGGACTTTTGTCGTGCGTTTGCAAGACCGCACACTAAGGCTGGGTTGCACCATCTCACTTTAACTTTGACAAACGTCAAAAATCTGTCAAACTCCATACAAAAAGCACCGGTATCGTTATAATTACGGTCAAAGTTAGGTGGTGCCACTCAGCCTTACTGTTGGTAATTGTCATTTTTATTCCAATGCAGCTTACATAGAATTTAACGTGTACGGTCCTGAAAACGGACGACTAACGTTCGTTTCAAAACGCCTAATATGAAAGAGCCTTAAGTGCTTGATTAGCCTGCATGTTGTTGCTGCGGTCATAAATAGTATTAGTTTAAAAAAAGAAATATTATGATGTATTGTAAGTGTAACAATCAAATTAATTATTATAAAAATTAAAATAAGTAGTATTACAATAATTAATAAATTGTTATAATGTACTGGCAACACTGTTTTGTGGTTCGATGTCGTCACGCCACTGATCCGGTCCGGTATCGGTGGTGGGGCGGAGTCGAAATGGGAACTTAGCGCTCGGAGATTGAGTTAGTTGATCGTCAGTGCTGCTACGAGTAACATCTCCTCCGAAATAAGTGTCAGTTGGTGATGTGTGTGTGCTGATATTCAAGTAAGTGTCATGTTTTACGTTGATTGTTGAAATAAAGGATGAGTATTGTATGTTTTGAAAATGAATTTAATATGTACTGGTAAAATGAATTCTAATTAGACTTGGTATTAATTAAATATTACTTTAATTTGGTGTTGATAGCAAATGTAATAAGTTTGAATATGCGATTGTCTTTCAATCTTCGAATCGGCAGGTAACCCCAAAATCATGGGGGGTACCAGGGCCTTAGCGGTATCTGTCTAAGTTAGTAGTTGATATCAGCTAGGACTATAACTTACGTTAGCAGCATCTCCATCGCCCACAGGGAAGCCGATGCCCCCGCGCGGGCCTTCGACGGCGCCGAATATGTGCAGTATATCCGATGACGTAGCGAGTGGCGACTAATAGCAGCGGTTAGGCGCGCGTCGGTATCTGTCTAGGTTAGTAGTTGATAACAACTAGGACTATAACTTACGTTAGCAGCGTCTCCATCGCCCACAGGGAAGCCGATGCCCCCGCGCGGGCCTTCGACGGCGCCGAATATGTGCAGTATATCGATGACGTAGCGAGTAGCGACTAATAGCAGCGGTTAGGCGCGCGTCGGTATCTGTCTAGGTTAGTAGTTGATAACAACTAGGACTATAACTTACGTTAGCAGCGTCTCCATCGCCCACAGGGAAGCCGATGCCCCCGCGCGGGCCTTCGACGGCGCCGAATATGTGCAGTATATCGGTGACGTAGCGCGCGGCCGCGGCCAACAGCGGGGCGGGACGAGGTGACGTCTGACGTAGGTACACGTGGCTAGCTCCTACTAGCTCCCGCAGGGCGTCTAGGGCGCCACGCGTGTCGATGTTGTCTATGGAACAAAGTCAGAAGTCTATGTAGAGGTCATTGACTGTAGATACGCAGTCGCAGGCTAGTGTCGCGACTTAGGCTGGTTTTAGTGTCACGCGGACCGTCCGGTGCGGACCCGCTCCGCACGGCCAATCTGTATGAACTTCTAGGGAGCGTTTTAGAGTAATGCGGTCCGGAGGAACCACTCCACTCCGCACAGTGGATCTAAATGGCAATAAAGTGGACATAGGGATTTTTTCCGGAAAATCGAAGAGATAGATGACAGTTTGTCCATCGCCCATTAAGATTAGTACAAAAATTCCGGCAAAACTTTTTTAACTTAACACTGTTTTCTTCTGTCAAATGTACCATTTTCTGCAAAAGGTGATTATAAAGTTTCTCACTGTCTATCAAAGGTTTTAACGTATTTCTTAAGACTACAAACAAATCTATATTATTCACAATAGCTTCCATTGTAATTACATGTTAAAAACCGCATTTAAAGTTGAATGTTATTGGTGACGTTACACAGCCCAAACTAAATTTAAAACAAATAAACAATCCTTATCTGTTTTTTACCCACACCCCTGACCATTATCTGCTTATTCGCAAAACACGTTAATTACGAGGTATGTGTAACTTCATTGTTGTTTTAAAGTCATGTGCTGATAGGAAAGAAAGGGTTTAACAGATTCTGAGAATAGATAACAATGTCACCTAACGATAAAATCACTTTCTAGTACCATAATCGACGCTTTTTCTAAAAAAAAGAACTAAAATACAAGAAGAGTCAATTTTAATTTTTTTTTTCGGAATCGTTTATCAGGCTAAGTTGCGGTTTGGAGCAGCTGGAAATAGCTTAGAATATTAGTAAATAATGCAGTTATACCGACCTAGGTTGTTTCAAGTCACGATCTAGCAGGTCTTCGGAGAAAATTAGTACTTTATGTCTCGTTTCATACAAAAAAAAAACAAATTATTTTTTTAAAGCTAAAATATCAGGTTTAGAGAAAAATGTGATAAAACATGTCGTGATGAGTGAGCAAAGGACTATCGATTGGCATTTTTTAAAATTCGATTTTCCGGAAAAAATCCCTATGTCCATTTTATTGCCATTTCGATCCACTGTGCTCCGTAGCATTTCATACAGATCGGCTGTGCGGAGCGATCCGCACTGACAGTCCGCGTGACAATACTAGTGGTCGCCGTTTGAACATACGGTGTGCATACACATATCACTTTGTGTTGGTACTGGTATTCATCTCAATGTAAATATGACATCTGGCACACAGAGGGTGCAGTATAAAATGTTCAGTTGATTTGAAAAGTAGTAGGTACATTGGACTAACCACAAAGTGCAGCATGCACTTGTTCCTTGACGGAGCTAAGTTTGCTGGAGAGTTGCTGTTCTTCGGGGCCCCACGCGCCGCCGCAGCCTTCATCGTATCCGCTCCGCAACGCGTCTTTTACCGTCAGGAAGAACTCCTGCAAAAGATAGTCAGTTATTTTCTTTTCAGCCAGTAAAATTCTGCTCACTACTTATTAGTGCCCCTGGCGAATGACAGGATTTTACTCGACAGTGGCGCGATTGGTTTAGCTACTAGCGAATGTTGTGGCGCAAGCTTTTGAGCGCTAATACGGTGATAGTTTTAAGTAGATGTATTTTCTGTTAACATCAAATAAATTCTACTTACATTGAACAACTTTTCAGTCTGAATAGCCATCTCCATGGTGTTATCCGAGTAGTCAAGGGTCTCTTTCCAGCCGTGCAATAAAAATGCGATGCGCAGCTGTCGCGCGGTATGTCTTTTCAGTGCATCAGAAATCGTCACGAAGTTTTTTAGCGACTTCGACATCTTGCATCCGGCGATCGTAAGGTGGCCAGTGTGCAAGAAATAGTTCACCCAGCCTGGGCAATCGAAATGAGCCTAGAGGAAACATTAAGTAACAAGTATGATACAACATAATTAAATAAACAGTTGAAAATTAGCTTCAAAATAAATACTCACTTCACTTTGTGCCAATTCATTGTCATGGTGAGGGAACTTCAGATCAACTCCACCAGTATGTATGTCTAAGTTATTTCCGCAGATATCAGATGCCATAGCTGAGCACTCAATGTGCCAGCCAGGGCGGCCTGCGCCCCAGGGCGATTCCCAGGAGGGTTCACCTGCTTTACTGCACTTCCACAATGCAAAGTCATTTGCAGAACGCTTTTCTGCGGTTTCATCAGATAAGTCACCTGTGAAAGGTAAACACAATGTTATTTTAACAAATCCCTGATGGTAATGACCACATTAGTAAATTAAGGCTGGGTTGCACCATCTTACTTTAACTTTAACAAACGTCAAAGTTCTGTCAAACTCCATACAAAAAGCACTGGTTATTAAAGTTAGGTGGTGCAACTCAGCCTAAGTTCACAGTGTTGATTGTTCCGCCAATCTATCATGGTCATAGTTAAACAATAGCATGACAAATTGTGAATACATTGATTGGTTCTTATGAAAATGTTATTGAATTTAAAATGATTACCTTCTCCTTCTTGTAGTGATTTTGTGTCTCCATAAGCTTCAGGAACCAGTCTTGCATAGTGATGCTTGTCTCTTTTGTCAAATTCACTCACATTGAAGTAAACTGAGCCATTTGATTCATATGCAAGTCCATTATCTATGATTTTCTCTATAAACTTTACAATTTGAGGCACATATTCACTCACTCTTGTTAGAACATCTGGTGGTAGAACCTATAACATAAAAATAGTAATTGAGATCTATATAAAAATTAATGTATCATATTGTAGGTATATGTATACTTGTTAGATATGAGGTATTATTACTTTACCAGTCAAATAAAGCTTATAATACAACAGAAACTCACATTCAATGCCTTCATGTCTTTATGGAATTCATTTTCCCAATACTTTGGTAAAGATGCAAATATTGCATTATCAGTGACCGTGGCACCATACTTATGGTCCAGCCAGTCCGAGATAGGGTCTTTAGCTGACTTTAGCATTTCACATTTTGATGTTTTTATTTTCTCACTGTCATTTTCTTGAACTGCTTGCTGGAGTACCTTTACTGCAGATGCGATACTGGAAAAACAAAGAAAATATTGCATTACTATGTAATCACACAATGTGTCATACAAATCATTGTTGATTCTTAGATGACTCACATTAGTAAATGATAAAGTTATTTATAGGAACATAAAAAACCCCGTAAATAAGTAAATAAGGAAAGGACATACTTATCTAACATTTTCTGCATGGCATTCTTCTTATCTGGATCTCCAGTATTTCTAACTACATTTTCATAATAATTTACTACAGAAGTTGCATCATCTATAGTGTCATTAAGATTTCTCGGCTCTTTCATATATTTTTCATACAAATGGTTCTGTCGAGCCCTCTTGATAATCTTATCATCAATATCTGTTATATTCATAACATACAATATATCATAGCCAAAGTAATTTGCCATGATTCTCCTTAGTATATCAAATGATATGTAAGATCTGGAATTATAAAAATTGAGATTAAGTCAAATTATTAAATCTAATCCATAAAAAACTATCACACAATGAAAGAAAGATAAACAAATAAATAAATAGTTACCTGGCATGTCCCATGTGGGAGGCATCATACACAGTTGGGCCACAACTATACCAACTAACTTTATTCCCATTTGAACAAACAAATTCTTCTTTCTGGCGTGTTAAGCTGTTGAACAGCTTTAGAACTGGTCTCTTTTCTGATCTCGCTGGAGGAGACCAAGTTGGTAAAGTTCTTTTAGACATTTTGTAAGGTGGAGATAGAAAACCGATAACCTATATTAGCTAAATGCGAAATTAATTACATAAACTTACAACTTAACTATCAAGGCTTTTAAAGATTTTATTCACTGTAACATTTTACTATAAAATTATCCTGCCACGTATGTATTAATTACAAGAAATACAATAATTTTGAATCACCAGACCGCACGTACCTATATTTATGACGTTTTTGACAGATGACGTACGGTCGTGCACTATTTTGACAGTTTGTTTTTTTTTATAAACCTTTGCAAAGATAGTGCAGATGTATATTGATTTCATAAAATAAAGATCAGAATTAAAGAAAGATGTAAAAAAAAATATCAAATATTTTCGTTGATGATTCAGTCAATATTATTAGCTTCGACCTTGAGCTAAGAGCTTACTTGTCGGAAAACTACGATAATGCCACTCAATTGAAAAGTCTCTTACCTGTGGCGCTACTGTCTAAGCATTAGCTGTCATGAGCTGTCTAATTCCATACAAAAATTTAGTTCATAAAAGTTCCATAGTCCTGTTCTTTGTGGAAGCATTTTTCCGTGTGCTACCTTCGCAGATTTTATTTGTATAGCTATCTCTATCACTCTTATCAAATAAGACAAAGAAAAGTATGTTTTCCACTAGTTGAGACGATTGTGCGGTTTGTCGAAAGATAAAAATATACGCGCATATACCTACCTGATAAATATAAAACTATTGCTGTACAATTTCCCACATTAGGTGCGTGTTTTTACATTGTTTTGAATACAAAAATCGGCTTACTTCTAATCAAAATGGCTCTCTGTGTTTGTAAATGTTTAAACGTAACATTGGAAAGTGATAAAGTTGAAGATAACATTGATATCGGAAAACTGGAGATAGCTACTGCGGAACAAAGGGATATTTTTTTCAGTGAGGTACAGTACAATCCGTAAACATGTCTTGACCTTGACATAAAGTAGGGTTCCCGTTTGCTTCCTAATATTATAAGAAGTAGAATTAAACAGATCTCCTTTAGACTACGTATGTCGTCTACGATATAGTAGGTATAAATAGCACAATACTTGTACGCTCGGCGCACCGTCTACCTAATCATTTATGTTTGTAAATAGGTTATTTTCGTATCTTCCTTACTACTATACCTACCTACTATGCAAATTTAGAATTGAAGACCAACTGTTTGCTAGCAGTCTTTTCAGATACATTTTCATATAAGTTTACCAACACCATACAGCCTGCACCAACACTATACAAGTCACGTCCACCCACTGTGTTTGTTTACATACCTACTTGTCAGGCTACTTACATAATAACTTAGATTATTAATCTAAGCATAATAATAATTATGGTTTTTACAAATTATTAAAAATTGTAACCATAAAAAAATATTACATAAACTAATAAATGTCAAAGACAGACTAATTAGAAACTAATAAGAAATTTTATAAATTTCTATTTGATGTTTATTTTGATTTTGCTTGTTTGCAGAGCCTTCTCTCATGTCCTGCAAAACTATTGAAAACAACAGTAGTGCAGCAAGCATTGGTCGGGCAGCGCACAGTAGGCCGCTGGACATTGCATTCGTGCCTTGCTTGCGGCATAACAACACATGCTGTGCTCAATGGAAAATCAAATGATACAAACATAGTACTTGTCCCAAAATCAATTCAAGTTAGTGTTATTAAAACTATTAACCTTGTCTTATCTTATCCTTATTTTAATTTACTTTTTAAGTTTTCTAATGACATAAATTAAGTTTATTTTCGAAAACTATATTAGTTCCAAATTCTGTTATGCTTTCCTTATACATAATATAACAATTTATTGATGTGTTTACAGACCACAGTGGATCATGTGAACAGTTTAAAAAAATCAAATAATTTCTCACCAGTCTTCAACTTGTTGGTGCCAGAAATTACTAATGATATCGAAATGAAAGAGAACATAGACACAAACAATGTTATGTTAAGCGACAAAAAGGCTTGGGCGCCGATTCCGCCGGTCGTAGGCAGTCTGAGCAAACAGCTCAACCAAACTCTGCAGTCTCAGCTCGAAGCGGTGGAAGAGTCTGTGAGACAATTTAGGGATCAGAAATACGCAGAATTCGAGGCTTACAAAGAAAGAGCCCAGAGAGATCATAAAATTTTAGCTAGGTAATTAAAATGTTTGGTACTTGTTGACTTGTTTTGTACTTATGTTTGGTTTTCTAATATTTTTTATTGAATGTTGCAGCATCATAAGCAAGGCGCGCGTCGATAGCGACGGCCGGCGACACGACGCGAGCGTGGACAACGGCCCGCCCTCCCCCCAGCTACCTCCCCTCCAGAGACGAAGACTGTCCTCCATCAAAGATGCCAAAAAACTTTCACACCATGTCCCAAAGGTATGACAATTGCCTACAATTATCATTCCAAAATCGGTTTTGCTCGCGGCTCCGCCCGCGGTTTGTTCGTAAAATAGAAAACTATCGTGAATCTATACTTCTATACTATCTATACTAATATTATAAATGCGAAACTAACTCTGTCTGTCTGTCTGTCTCTCTTTCACGCCTAAACCACTGAACCGATTTTGATGAAATTTGGCATAGAGATAGTTTGAGTCCCGGGAAAAGACATAGGATAGTTTTTATCCCGGTTTTTTGAAACAGGGACGCGCGCGATAAAGTTTTTCTGTGACAGACAAAATTCCACGCGGGCGAAGCCGCGGGCGGAAAGCTAGTATCTTATTAAAGGAGAGCCACTCTTTAAAAAATCGGGATCCTACCTATGTTTTCGCCCGTGTCTTAAACTATTGCACTAAATTTTATCAAAATTAGTTCAGTAGTTTTTGTGTGAATGAGTATAGAAACATCCATTCATCCTCACAAACTTTCCCATTTATTATTTTAGTAGGATAAGAAACTTTTATAAAACTTATATTTATTTTAAACAGTATTTTCTTTATTTTCAGCACAACAGAAATTTCCCTCCAGAAGAAGATTCATTAGATGCTGAAGAGCTGTTTGATTTGGAAGGCACGGACTCTCGGCAGAACATGATATCGGATCAGGATGATTACGATTCGGATGGTAATTAAATCCGCAATTTAAAAATAATATTGAGAATTAATTAATTTAATAACACCAAACATCGCAATCTTTTTATAGCGGCGCAATTACCGAGATTGTAAGGCCGTATACAGAAAGAAAGCTGGAAACTTATAAGTAGTGTCCGACCGAATATAGATTTTCAGCCGAAAACGGAAACGAAAACGAAGCTTCGGCTGCAGTCTCATTTTCGGCCGAAAACGAAAACGAAAACGAAAATGACCTTCAACTTTCAAATTTCAATCTGAAATTATGTAAAAACTTTGAAAACCGTTAATATTTTGACCGAAAACGTAATGACGTGACAGATGTTTTGGTAAGGATTGATTAAAGAAAACCGGCATTAAAACACAAAAAATTGAATTATGAATTCTTAGTAGAATATTATTTCCGGTGTATATTGAAATATTGGGAAGTGAAGAAGAAATAAAGTGTGTCCAGTGGGAATTTTTTCAACTTCAAAAATGATTCATACAGGTAAATTGACGATTTTTTGTTATTTATTACTAATGCAAACTGGAGTTTAACAATGCGGATTTATTTTTTTGTAGGCAATGTCTTTTAAATGATACCCGTTTTACTATAGGCACTCTCACAGCCGGACCCTTACACTCGCAACTATGCGAAGAGCAAATCGCGCTAATAATTTTCCTGCAATTTCACGGCGGATATTTTCTTACAGAACCTGAATTATTTAAGGATTGTTTGCTGTAAACTTTTGACTTGAGATATCCCCACAAGAAAATGTCGCATGGTGTGAGATCTGGTGACCGAGGCGGCTAGGGTATGTCCCTGTACGTGCTGATCATTTATTTGAAAAAAAAAAAATAGTCCTCGGTGTCTCCATCGAGGTACTCTTCGTGTGTGGTGAGACACCTTCTTGCTGAAATAGTAGTTGACCTGGATGCAGTTGCAGTTGTGGTATCAGACATTCATCGATCATTCGACAATACATTTCAAATACTTATTGCTCAACTGCGAACGCTCTGAAGGCTCCCCGACCAGTGACTCATGGCGTGTTTCAAATCCGCATTACTCTATTTTGAAACAATTAAACTTAATGAAAACTCTTTGGTTTTATTTGTATTCAATTTTGAACTTGGAAAATTCTCGCTGAAAGTAAAGGGTGTCTTTACAACGTAACCTCACTTCAAAACTTCAAAAGAGTGTGACAATACCGCGTCCGTTCAAGTCTGATTGGAACCATAATATGTGCACCAGATTCACTTCCGAAGATATCGGAACGATAAACGTCACCATCTTATTCACATATTTCAGATATTCGGTTTGGCCGAAGATTCGGCTGGTTTTTGGCCGAAGATTCGGCTGGTTTTTGGCCGAAAACGAAAATATGGCCGAATGTCCATTTTTTGGCCGAAAATGGCCGAAAACGAAAACGAATATTCGGTCGGTCACTACTTATAAGCGCTTACCAGCGCTTGACAGCGCTGGTCCGTTCGTTCACAAAGGAAGCAAGTTGAATAGCATGGCAATTTATATGGCAACGTCCAGCGCGTGTTGAAACTTGTCGGCACCGTTCAGTGCATATCGGCGTGCGTTCATATATTTTCTTTCTGTATACGGCTTTACGTACTAGGAAATAATGTTTCTAATTTGAAAAACAACAACTGTTGAAAAAAAAACTGTTAATCTTTCATTAAAAAAATAATTTTCTTAAAGGACAATGACCAAAAGTGGTCCAAATGTCCACCACCAATGAGACCTATATTGGCTTATAGTCCATTAAATAGAGATTAACTTTCAGTATGGGACGAAAAAAAAAAGCCGTCAGTAAAAAGTTATGACTGTTTGAAAAAATGAATTAGTTTACGCGCTAATCTCAGGTTCTACTGGTCCGATTTGAAAAAATATTTATTTATGGATAGCCCATTTATCAAGGATGGTTTTAAGATAAATAACATCACCCAACAACCAATAGGAGCGGAGCAGTAAAGACAAATGTTGTAAAAATGGGAAACATTATTCTAACAATTCTCACGCGTACAAAGTCGTAGGCACAGCTAGTATAATATTTAATAAAGTTCATCTATAACCCCGCGCCACATGCGACATGACATAACATGCGTAGATTAGTCCAAAATGTGCAATGGATAGAATGATATCAAGAACATTTTTCGGATGAAAAGGTAAAAAACAGACTTTTCATTCAGTCATAACTTTTTACTGACAGCATATTTTTGATTGCGGTTTGGTTATAATGAATCAGTATTTAGTAGACTATTTTACTACATATAGGTCTCGTTAGTGGTGGACATTTGGACCACACTCCATACATTTTTGGTCATTGTCCTTTTGGACAAATTCTTTGGTAAATAAGAATATTTATTTTTGTGTAACAGAGGGTAGTAACGACGAGGGCATCCACATCTCGCGCCCGCGCGGCGGCGGCGCCGACATCGCGCGCTCTCTGCCCGTCAACATGCCAAACTTCCCGTTCCAAAGGGAAATACACGACGAGCATGACGACGACGTAAGTGCTGCTCTCGAACCTTCTAAAGCCCCTCGCCCACAGCGACTTTTTGTGGTAATACTGTCGCGCGTTTCTTAAACGAACGACAGCAACGCTACTAACGTGCGTTAGTCGCATTTGCATCGCGCTACAGCAGTGATGCCAACGCGCGACAGTATTGATGCAAACGCGCGACCGTGTCGTGACATCGGGGAGAGAACGAAGGGAGGGTTACTGAATCGCGACAGTATCGCGTTTGCATCACGACTGAATCGTGTTTATGTAGGCGAGAGCACACAGCTAACGACCGTATTGCGACTGTATCAATGCGAACGCACGACAGAATCGCTACTGTAGCGCTACATAAAGTCGCCGTGGGCGAGGGGCCTAATCAGAATCTTCATTTCTAGCCGGTCTTTTGCGATATTCCATCTACTCATCAACAAAACTGTCGCCCATTATGTGCCCTATCTTGAAAACTCTATCCTAAAAACTTTATAGAAATACACTCGACATCAAATAAATCGCACCTCCCGCGACAAGCATTTTCAAACGTATGCTTCCCCACTTCCCACCAATATTGGCACCATTTGAAAGCCTAGTTCTAACCTTCATTTCATTAAAGGAAAGGTTTTTACCCCAAAAATGTGTCTTTAGAAGGATCCAGAGTCACTTCTTCAAAAAATAGGTAGTTACGCTAGAGCCAACTTTTATAGCTATAAAACTGTTAAGTTGGGATTAATCGCTATCCATCTGTTAAAGAGGACACGTGAGATCATTATTTGGTTTTATAACCATAAAAATTGGTCTAATTGATCCCATAGGTGGGCCCAAAGTGAGGTATTTTTTCAAGTCACATTTATGGTATATGTTAATCATTTATTAAGAAATTAAATGTGTTTTTCTTTAAGGATATTTATTGGGCTTTCAAATGACACCAATATTGTTGGGGCACCATGATTGTGTCAGAAGAAAATCGTTAAAGTTCGCGTCGCGGAAGGTGCGGTTTATTTGATGTTGAGTATATTTCCGTACCGCGCGGGAATAACTTGACATGTCATTTTTGCGTACTTTTCAGGGGAGCGATTTTAAAGTTTAGAGTTCTCTGGTAAATCTGAATTAATGATAATTGATATTTTTATGATTGAAATAAGCTAATTTGATGCGTATCTTTCGATTGGCGTAAGAATTTAATTAAATTATCTTCTTAATCTATTAAAAAAAAGACTTGTCAAGTTGTGTACCGACGACTTGTCAAGTTATTCACCAAAGAAAAACAAACATTTAAGGTGTAAAAATTGGATTTAAGTTAATTATTTTGAATGAAGTTTAAGTAAAAAAACAAAACATAAAAATAAAACATATTTTTATCACTTTTGCAATGAAATAGTAACAAATTTATTAGAAAAATCAAATATAATCGCAGATTATGATTGCTTTTGATCAGATAACTGTACGTTTACTTAAAATTAAAAAAAAGACAAATAAAAGAACAAAATCCATGCTTCATAACAAGCACAATTAATTTTAATTATTTTAGGCTTACCATTAAGCTTAAAATAATTGAAATTAACTGAAATATTTTTGCGTAAGGTCGACACGCCCTTTCGCGTCCACCGTCCAGTTCACGTCCAAATGACGGATCACTCTAGAACGAAAGCTATTGCTATGATTCCCTGAATGTATGACAGGTAAACCCACATTAAAAAAATCTTATAGCATGCTACCGTTTTTGCCAAAAATAAATCCCACGTGAGCAGGTGCGCGTTTCAAGGTAAGTTTTTAATATATTTAACCTACCTATTGACTAAACTTATCCTTCTACTCTCAACTTGCTATTTAAACGTTAATTTAGTTTTAAACTATTGAAAATAGTAATAAAAGTCATAATTAACGCTTAAATATATTAAAAAATATTTTCAGGGGTTGCAAAGTAAAAAATATTTAAAGACGCTCGAAATCCTGACAATGTTATATTTTAACAACTTCTAAAACACATATAAAAATATGATTATACGAATGTAATAGCTGAATAACTCCAAATATCCAAACTCTTGATAGTGTGCATAACTAGACAACTGCACATATCATGGATGTGTTTAGTACTCAGAGAGGATCATAACTTGATAACTGTTTTTGTCAAATTAAAAACGAAAATCCATAAATGTATAAGTCGAGATATTAACAAATACATGTTCTGACATACATTGATAAATCGAAATATAAATGTTTGTACGAATAATATTAATTTGATATATCGTTATGTCAAATATTTATTGCCTAAATTGGAGATATTTACTTGTGAACAAGAGCTGTATTTCAAGTATTTTTGGATATTTCGAGTTGAGTTTTTTATACCAGAAGGGTATAAGGTAGAGGAAACGTTTAAGCTAATAAAAAAAAAATAGTGCAGGTCGAGATGTCAAGTTATTCCCGCGCGGTACGGATTTACGAATTACGAAACGTTAAAGAAAATCGTATGTGCATCGAATAATATCCAAAAAGCATTTGTAGAGACTACAGCACATCAAGCAAAACACTGTGGGTTCATAAGTCATTGAAATAAGTACTACTCTGCAACAAAAATGTGTAGTCTGATGCTGTACAAACTTGTTGACAAACATTTTGACACATGTTTGTGATTGCGTAAGGATGATTATTAATTAAGTATTCGTTTATGGTTCAGCCGTGTGGTGAGGGCAGAGTAGAATACATTTGTCACCAACCCCTACTCTTCCCGCGGGTGTCGTAAGAGGCGACTTAGGGACTACACATCAAACAGAGAATGGGCAGCAGCGCTCTCTGAAAAACATCAATCTTTTAAACTGCGATCTCCAACCCGCCTGCCAAGCGTGGAGATTATGGCAAAACCCTCCACTATAGTGGAGGAGGCTCATAGTCCAGCAGTGGACTGTAAACGGCTGTTGATGATTATGGTTCAGGTGGAGCCGACGGACATCGCCGCGAGCATCAAGGCGCTGGCGCGGTCGGTGCACGGCGACGCGTACGAGCTGCCGCGGCCGCGCTTCTCCACGCAGATCTAGCCAGTAAGCACACCTCTCCACAGGACTCCGCTCCACTCACTCACCGTCTCGCGCGATCCAATCGATGGCCACGCATTGGTGCTTTCCAATTGTGATTACTTACAGTGACCCTAACCCCGTACTGACATAATAATAATAATTATACAACATAATGAACTTATGGCAGCGATCGTTAGAAACTTTTTTATATCCGCGCAATCGTGTTGCGATAAATCACGACGCAGTCACGCTAAATTTGCGTTTTTTTTTTTAATTTTATTTTTAATAATGATCATGTGCAATTTTTACAAAAATGTTAATCGAAATTAACTCATTTAATAACCTTTATTGCAACTGAAGGTGTTACGTTTAAGTATACATAAAATGTTAGAGTGTAAGCATGAGGCTATATTAAAACGTTATAACATTCAAGCAGAATCAAAAACAATTTTAGGCCCGCCGTACACGCCCAGCTCGAGCAGTTAGCCAGTGAACAACATACACGGTCCGCTCTTGTATGCAGTCATAGTCAACAGCTTAAAGCTCCCGCTGATAACTGCTGGAGCATAGAAAATGAAATTGTGACTAGTATTAAGTGCTCAACAAGGACAACAAGTCACAATTTCATTTTCATTCAAATCGGCAGCAATGTGGATTTTGAAAAAGTAGCACCATTGCTACTTTGTACGTTTCTCGAGCAGTCAGTGCAGTGGCGGCAGCTTGACTGCGCGATGAAATTTCACCATGCTGCCAACCGCCCGAAGCAGTCACAACTGCTCGAGCGGTTCCGTGTATGTGAGTAAGTAGAATAAGTTAGTACATGCAGCATTCGCAGCTTGATGCTGTCGTTTCCAGCTGTCCGTGTATGGCGGGCCTTATCCAATAATGTTAAAACATTCTCTGCTCATAAATATACAAAAATACTAATTTGGCTAAAATGTCATGATGTCAATACGCATATTCAATCAGGCACGTTTTTAATATTAAATGGCATAACATTAGGATAAGTTGTACAAAGAAATTAATCTTAAATGTTTCAAAATTATTAGTAAACCAGCAAATAATTTTATTAGGAGTGCTGATATAAAATTACATTCATCAAAGTAATTGCCTGTTTTCTGCTGGACCTAATCCTGAATGCCTGTGTATTCTTTAACATTCAAGTAGAAGAATAACAAATGTGTCTGTGACTTGCATTGAATTTATGTACATAAAATTATATGAAAACAACTAAATATATTAAATGTTAACATCTAAGTCATATCCCCGTTAATAGAGTCATTCTATTATTTTTATCTGGTGTTATCTTATTGATAAGTGAAAAAATGTACAAAAATTAGTACTTGCATTTCTTACTAGTCGTATAGGGTCACGAATATTTGCCAGATTTAGATAGTCTGTAAATCACATCTATACTTAAAATATGCCTATTAAAAATTTCATGAAATTGTAAATAAAAGTAAGATCATTGTTATGGCTTTCGATTATATTAGAAATTTTGAAAGGCGTTTATTTTTATACCCAATGTTTTGAATGTTTATGTGAACGGAACTATCGAGTCAGGAGTAGGTTTGAAGAAGTTTAATCTTTCATTTTATAACGTGTATTGTTTTATAGACTTTAAGTACTTTGCTGTAGCTATTAAGTTAGGTTTTTATAAATACTTTTGTGTGTAGCTGAACAAATGATCTTCTACATGTCAGTGTCTTCCAATAGCACTGTTCTTTGAAATGAAAAATACCTGGTGATTTTTTATTGTGATGTCAATTTTCCAGTCAGTTGTTTTATTTTAGTCGTTTCAATGGAGCGAACGTTAAGCGAGGGACTTTGTAATGAAAATAGGAATTATGAAATAAATATTGACATTAAAACTGTCTTCTTATTTACCATTTTTAATATAATATTTAATTGTAACTAAAAATATTTATTAATCTACCACAAGCAGTAAAATTTTACTACTGTAATAATTCATTACATTGCTCTATTAACTTAAGTGTTTCATCATTGTTTTTATCACGCTAATTTTCGTGATTGCACTTTTTTGTGACTTCCTGCCATACTTCCCGCTAAACTTGTTTCTATAAATTTTACGAAAGCAAATCATTTTATCTATGGACATTTTTTTCGGCAAAACGAATCGTTTCTAAACGAGGAACATAACAAAGACAAGAAAGTTTGCTGGTCTGTCTCTGTCACAGGTCGTTGCCATGGTTACGGCGTCACAACAATGAGTGCTTGACTTTGTGCACAGCGATTGCTTGATAACTTGTTATTTTATCGCGTTAAAAATGTTGAGTTCTCGGTACTACAGTGCTTCACGGCTCGGCACGGATGCGAAGCCGCGGACTGCGATGATAGTGGACGAAGATGACGAGCTGTACAGCGGGTTCAATGATGTGGCGCCTGCACTGGACACCCGCAACCTGCGTGAGGACCAGGCCTTCCAGGAGACGCTGCGGACGGCTGGCATCGGCAGGAAGGTGCCCAGTCGCATGGGCACTGGGGTGAGTTACACTTATATGCCTTATGTACTGTGATGCATGAATGCAACATAATTATTGTAATCATTATTGTTTCGTTTTCTATACACAGTCGCGACAGCAATATAATTACGCGCGAGCGATAAGGATGGGTAGCTTGGGGTCATTTTACAAAATTCTACGTGCTCACGGACCAGGCTTTACTCAAAATATTAAATTCAGCAGCTATTGAATTCCTTGTTAACAGAAACAACTGAAGACTAGCTTCATTCATATGGCAAAGAAGTAGGCTATTAACAATTAGGTAAAGGAATCAGAGAATAGGCAGATGCTGGGCTTATCCTGTAGGGGAAATTGTAAGTCCCTACATATCTTTCATTCGTTTTTACGTGTACAAGGGCGAGGAGCCCTGCTTAAAAATGTGGTTTGGGCCCTTTGTCTCCTCCCTGGATCGGACTGCCCGCTCTAGGCCAGATGGATAGTGTCTTCCATCATGCCTATCTGGTTGATGTGGATAGAACACCTTCTTTTATTTCTAGATAATCATTATGGCTTATACAGGGTGGAAACGATAAGTGATCTCACTTGATTATTTCTAAACTACATACGATATCAAAAAACTAGTTTTCTGATCCTAAAAGTGCTTCACGAGCTCTATCCAATGGTATCAATATTAAGTTCCAAAATAAACTGGATCTATCTAAAAATTCAATGTTTTCATCTTCCATACATTTAGTACTATCACAGGTATGGCACTCATGTCTTGATAATATTATTAGCTTTTATAGCAAGTAAAGCCAAAACCTAGTGTTTTCCATAAATAATTGTAAATAAGAATGCAATCTACGAGTTTATTTTAAGTTTATTATTTAATTAAAAAAAAACACACTTCTAATATTGTGTGGTTGGCATACATTTAGTATGAAAGCTGGAAACATTGATTTTTCAGATAGTTCCAGTTTATTCTGTAACATGTTATTGGTACTGTTTGAAAGAGCTCGTAAAGCACTTTCAAGATCAGTAACCAGTTTTTCGATATCCCAACTAATATTATAAATGCGAAAGTAACTCTGTCTGTCTGTCTGTCTGTCTGTCTGTTACGCTTTCCCGCTTAAACCTCGCAACCGATTTTGATGAAATTTGGCATAGAGATAGTTTGAGTCCCGGGAAAGAACATAGGATAGTTTTTATCCCGGTTTTTGAAACAGGGACGCGCGCGATAAAGTTTTTCTGTGACAGACAAAATTCCACGCGGGCGAAGCCGCGGGCGGAAAGCTAGTCTTATATAGTTTAGAAATAATCGAGAGAGATCACTTATCGTTTCTACCCTGTATAAAAGGTGGAGTCAACGAACAGCCAGATGGACAGCCTAGCCTAATGTCTTCCATGTGAAGAATTCCTATTAACTCGAGTTTTATTCCTACTCGTAGATTATAATATTGCCCATTATGTATCGTTCCAGATGTTCCGTCTAGGCACAGTGAGCGTGCGCGGGGGCAGCTCTCGCGCGGGCACGGCGGCGGCGCGGCCCGTGACGGCCGTGCGCGCCGCCGGCTACACCAGCCAAGCGCCCAAGACGCCCACCCGCGACGACGCTAAGGAGGACAGGTCGGTTGTCAACTAAATAGTTTGTTCTCTTTCAATCTAATGCCGTTTACTGCTGGACAAAGGCCTCCTAAACGGATTTTCCTTTGCTGCCCGCGACCTTCTTGTCGTCGGTCTACCACCGAGTGGTAGGCCTCGGCGGCGCGGCCCGTGACGGCCGTGCGTGCCGCCGGCTACACCAGCCAAGCGCCCAAGACGCCTACCCGCGACGACGCTAAGGAGGACAGGTCGGTTGTCAACTAAATAGTTTGTTCTCTTTCAATCTAATGCCGTTTACTGCTGGACAAAGGCCTCCTAAACGGATTTTCCTTTGCTACCCGCGACTTGTGCACTGAGTGATAGGCCTGGGCGGCGCGGCCCGTGACGGCCGTGCGTGCCGCCGGCTACACCAGCCAAGCGCCCAAGACGCCTACCCGCGACGACGCTAAGGAGGACAGGTCTGTTGTCAACTAAAGATTGTTTTCTTTCAATCTAATGCCGTTTACTACTGGACTTTACTACTTGCCGTGTGGTGACGGCAGAGTAGAATACATTTGTCACCAACCCCTACTCTTCCCACGGGTGTCGTAAAAGGCGACTTAGGGACTACACATCAAACAGAGAACGGGCAGCAGTGCTCTCTGAAAAAAATCAATCTTTTAAACTGCGATCTCCAAGCGTGGGGATTATGGCAAAACCCTCCACTATAGTGGAGGAGGCTCATAGTCTAGCAGTGGACTGTAAAGGGCTGTTGATGATGATTACTACTGGACAAAGGCCTCCTAAACGGATTTTCCTTTGCTGCCCGCGACCTTCTTGTCGTCGGTCTACCACCGAGTGGTAGGCCTGGGCGGCGCGGCCCGTGACGGCCGTGCGCGCCGCCGGCTACACCAGCCAAGCGCCCAAGACGCCCACCCGCGACGACGCTAAGGAGGACAGGTCGGTTGTGAACTAAATAGTTTGTTTTCTTCCAATCTAATGCGGTCTACTGCTGGACAAAGGCCTCCTAAGCGGATTTTTCTGTGCTGCCCGCGACCTTCTTATCGTCGGTCTACCACCGAGTGGTATGCCGTTTACTGCTGGACAAAGGCCTGCTAAACGGATTTTCCAAATGATCGGTTCTGCGCTGCCCGCGACAATTGTCAGGTCGTCGGTATACTTACACCCGTATTCACAAACGATGCTTGCTTAAGTGAAACAGCAAATCGAACGTAAAGCGTTGAATAGAGCTCTGTGATTGGTTCGTGTGTCACCCTGTGCGTCCACGCGCACTGTGAGAACTCATAGTAACGTTTGTAAATACGGGCGTAAATAATTTCTTTTCGTTTCAATCTAATGCCGTTTACTGCTGGCCAAAGGCCTCCTCCGCGGATTTTCCTAATGACCGGCCCTGTGCTGCCCGCGACCTTCACCATATCGTCGGTGTACCGAGGTAGCCCTCCTGACACTTTTACCGGTTCGTAGTTGCCACTCGATTGTTTCTGTCCCAACGGCCATCAATTCTATGAGCTATGCCCCTGTCACATAAGTTTAGCGATCATTCTACGGACTACATAATATATCGGTTACTTTGGGTCACGGATCTAATGATTTTATTATTAGAGGTGGAATTACAAGTAGTTCGCCCCATCGATTGCCTTTTGGGTGACCTTGAGCTTTCTTATGAGTTTCCGTTAAAATACGTTCATGAGTGAGAGCGAAAAATAGACATTAAGCCTTCCAGTAGATGTTTTTACTTGGGCTAGGCTGTCCCGCAGAACGAATTGGGGGAAACAAGATGCATGCCCCTTCCATCGCATAACTAGAGTTAAATTTTATTACTAGAACTATTTCTGAAATAAAGCAGTCAGTAGTCAATTAGAAAGTAAATTTTGATCAAATTAGTAGGAAGTGGAAGCACCGCGACCGGTCGTAAAAAATAACAAGGTTGTTATTTGTGGTTCTATCTAAATATGAAATTCGGGCAGTGTTTATGTAATTATTGTCGAAGTTTTGACGTTCTTTTTCAGCATCGAAGATAAGGTAAAACAAATGGAGGCTCGGATTATGACGCTAGTGGAAGAGTCGTGTATGCTCAGCGCTCAGCCCGATACGGATGACGACTCCAATATCAAGAGAGACTATGATTTAGGACAGGTAAAAAGATACCATTGAATGTTTATTAGGTTGAAACAACTAACCTAACGTACACCATAAATAAAAAGATTTTCTCAGATGCCACAAAAGATTAAGAAAATTAATTCTCGCGCGCTCGTTATTGTTTGATAGATGATAATACCTACTAAGAGCATTCCATTCGATGTTTTCAGGCTTTGGCAAAAGCTCAAGAAGCCTCTGCTCTGGAAAGGCAACTGATTCGTATGCAGGAACAGGCCAATCTTGGGGATACACACAATTTGGATCTTACATTTGCAGTAAGTTCCGATAATAACTAAAGATTTTGGTCATAATATTGGCTGTAAATGTATTGTATAATTTATATGTGATTCGTAGGTTCTGTGTAATCTAGCTGGGCAATATGCTCTAAACGAAATGTACACGGAGGCCCTGAACACATACCAACTGCTCACCAGAAACAAACTGTTTCCTCACGCGAACCGTCTCAAGGTAACTGCCGCTCTCTTTTGATTGATTGTAAAACACATAATAATACACTAATGAAACAAATGCTATTATTTCCAGGTAAATATGGGAAATATTTACTTCAAAATGGGTGAGCACCCAAAAGCGTTAAAACTTTACAGAATGGCGTTGGATCAAACACCAACTGCTGAAAAGGATCTAAGGTAGACTTTGATTATAAGTTTAAGTTCATTATAAGTTTAAGTGAGCATTATTAATTAAATAAATGTGAACTATTTTTATAGAATGAAAGTGATGCACAATATTGGCCTTCTACTTGTAAGGATGGGCAAATTTCGTGATGCTGTGACAAATTTTCAACACATTATGCATGAACAAGGCGACTTTCAAACAGGTGATTATAAAAAGTAAAACATGAAGTGTAATTTAACAATGAATAAAATAAATGAATGGTGCTATTGTAATATTTCCAGGGCTGCATCTCGTGCTATGCTCAGTGGCACTAAACGATGACGAAGGAGGAAAAGCCGCATTCCACGCTATGCTTGATGTGGAGCCACCTTCCTGTCACCAGGATATCTCCATAGACGACGTAAGTAAATTAAATGAAAATGTCTGTGTTATGGAGGAAGGATTGCAATAAGCATGGCAATATGTATGTAGGTTTCATTCTGCTAAACTCTTAGCATGAGGTTCAAACTTTTTATTTGATATCCAATGCCAACCTTTTTGTTAAAAAAGTAAATAAGTTTAGATTAGAGCACACGTTATAAAAAAATATTCGAAGTTCTTTTGTCTTTTGCTCTTCAGGAAAACGATGCGTACGAGTGTGTGCTCAGAGACGTGCTCCGCGGCGACAGATTGTCGCGCTGGTCGCGCCGCGCCGCCGCCGACGCCGAGCGCTGCTTAGCCCTGGCCGCCGCCGCGCTCGTGCGGCCTGCGTCCCGGGATGACGACTCGGGGTGAGTCACTTGACGTATACAGTGTGTGTCAAGTCAAGAGATGTGCTTCGCGGCGTCAGGCTGTCGCGCTGGTCGCGCCGCGCCGCCGCCGACGCCGAGCGCTGCCTGGCGCTGGCCGCCGCCGCGCTCGTGCGCCCCGCCTCCCGGGATGACGACTCGGGGTGAGTCACGTGACGTATACAGTGTGTGCTCAGAGACGTGCTTCGCGGTGACAGGCTGTCGCGCCGGTCGCGCCGCGCCGCCGCCGACGCCGAGCGCTGCTTAGCCCTGGCCGCCGCCGCGCTCGTGCGGCCTGCGTCCCGCGACGACGACTCGGGGTGAGTCACGTGACGTATTATACAGGGTTTGTTAAGAGACGTGCTCCGCGGTGACAGGCTGTCTCGCTGGTGGAGGCGCGCCGCCGCCGACGCCGAGCGCTGCCTGGCGCTGGCCGCCGCCGCGCTCGTGCGCCCCGCCTCCCGCGACGACGACTCGGGGTGAGTCACGTGACGTATACAGTGTGTGTTAAGAGACGTGCTCCGAGGGGACAGGCTGGTCGCCAACGCCGAGCGCTGCCTGGCGCTGGCATCATTCTATCATCATCATCAACAGCCGTTTCCAATCCCCTGCAGGTCTATGAGCCTCTTCCACTTTAGTTTGTCATAATCTCCAAGCTTGGCAGGCAGGTTGGACATCGCAGTTTCAAATATTATTTTTATCAGACAGCGCTGCTGTCCGTACTCATACCTACGTATAATATAACCTAAGTCACCTCTTACGATACCGGGTGTTGGTGACAAATGTGTTCTACTCTGCCGTCACTACTGTGACTGTATTAAATGTACATGCCCATTGAATGTTACTTTACTGTCTTTCTGTCACAATAAGATTGCATCGTGTCGTTAATATTAAACTCAATTGTTTGTTCTTTGCAGCGGCATGTCATGGTGCGTAGAGGCGCTACGCGGCTACAGCGGCGGCGGCGCGGGCGCGCGCCTCGAGCTGGGCGGCGCGCTGGCGGCGCTGCGGCCCGCGCGGGCCCGTCCCGCAGCAGCTGGGCTTAAAGCGCTGCAGCGGCTGAAAGCTGTGGCGAGAGCGCATCCTAATGACCGCGTGCTAAGAGCCGAGGCGAACGCGGACGCTGCCTTTGTGGCGTATGCGGTACGTAGCTATCTTAAAAAGTTACGCTACACCTACAGTAGAATCTCGATTATCCGGACTTCGATTATCCGGATATCCGATTATCCGGACTCATTCTTCACAGTTCTAATTACCAATTTAGGGTCTGGACCCATCAAAACGGCAAGGCGCCGCCACCGTAACACGGTACAGACGTGTCTTGGTTCATCGTTATAAGAAATGGATTCATCCAATGGTCTAAAGTGATGTATTAGAAACCCTTTCTATTGTTAAAAGTTAATTATTGTTTGATTTTACTTTGAAATCGATTATCCGGATTTTCGATTATCCGGAACACCCCTGGTTTTAATTGATCCGGATAATCGGGATTCTACTGTATATTAAAAAGTTCGACTCCGATTAGCTGGGATATGACTCACCAGAACCGCTCACTCACAGGAAGGTCTTGACACACACTCGATAGTTACGCAAATACTGTAATTTCCATTCGGCGCTGCGGCCCGCGCGGGCCCGCCCCGCCGCGACCGGGCTTAAAGCGCTGCAGCGGCTTAAAGCTGTAGCGAGAGCGCATCCTAATGACCGCGTGCTAAGGGCCGAGGCGAACGCGGACGCTGCCTTTGTCGCGTATGCGGTACGTAGCTATCTTAAAAAGTTACGCTACACGCTACCCCTATATTAAAAAGTTCGACTCCGATTAGCTGGGATATGTCTCACCATAACAGCTCACTCACAATAAGGTCTTGACACACACACTCGATAGTTACGCAAATATGTACTGTAGTTTCTATTCGGCGCTGCGAGCCCGCCCCGCCGCGGCCGGGCTTAAAGCGCTGCAGCGGCTTAAAGCTGTACCGACAGCGCATCCTAATGACCGGGTGCTGAGAGCTGAGGTGAACGCGGACGCTGCCTTTGTCGCGTATGCGGTACAGAGCAACCTACCTGTGGCGGACAGCCGCTCGGGCGTGCGGAAATAAGAAAAACCTTCGGTTAAAATTAAATTAATTAATTAATTAAGATGTATTTCTGCAAAATTATGCCCACAACGGCTCTCAAAAACATAAACTTCAAAACTAAACAAAAGGTATGAAAAATAATTTAAAAAAGTACAAAAACATAGATAATATCAAAAAGAGGTTGGTCCACCTATCGGTTCCCAACACTACCCATATATTAAAAAGTTCGACTCCGATTAGCTGGGATATGACTCACCAGAACCGCTCACTCACAGAAAGGTTTTGACACACACTCTGTGGTGGACTGCAGTGGACTGTATGCGTTTGTGTGTGTTCGAGAGCGCTGACCGGACGATGATGACTGCCGTTGAGAGCTTGCCCTTACTATGTCAGGCGTAGTAGGTGCTACTTGCAGGAATAAAACCACTATTTCACTTGCTGAGACTTCTCGCGTTTATTATTCGCTTCCTTTTCTCAGTTCTTGCTTCTTCAGATCACTTGTTGCTTGGAGCACTTGTTCTCTGAACTGAACAATACAATACATACATCTGGAGCGGTTCATTCCGTATTTATGGGGAGCGGCTATCTCCGTCCCGCTTTCACACGCTATTGCTATCCCTGTCTTCGGGAAATCCACAGATTTTGCTAATTTTCTCCAACTGGCAGGTAGTTTTACAATGGTTTCTTATTTTCTACAGATGCGTAATTAAATTATCTACATTATACAAAAAGTTTCCATTCCGTATTTATGGGGAGCGGCTATCTCCGTCCCGCTTTCACACGCTATTGCTATCCCTGTCTTCGGGAAATCCACAGATTTTGCTAATTTTCTCCAACTGGCAGGTAGTTTTACAATGGTTTCTTATTTTCTACAGATGCGTAATTAAATTATCTACATTATACAAAAAGTTTCATCACAAAATTCCCAAAATTGGCGAAGTTATTGACAAAAAACCTAAAACGGCTCTCTTTACGGTATTGCCTCGCGCAACGGACCATCCGTGCAAGACAAGGACAAAACATATTGCTATCTCACGTTCTAGAATGTTCGAAGCGAGAGGTCCGATATTTCCGTCTCGTTTCTTCTCTATTTTTTCCTGAACATTCTAGATTTTCCAGAAAAGTGTGAAAGAGAAGCTATTTTGTGGAAGTGAGAGATCAGACAATGCAAGAAAGAGGCCTACCGAGTGAGTAAGCGAGAGAGCCTGATGGTTTTCGCTACGGTATTGCCTTTTTGGCGAAAATTTCATGTTCATTTTCTTAACTACGAAACAGACTAATTACTTAATTTCAACTAATTGACATGATGTTGCTAACATTAATTCTGACTATTCTTGACGTCGCTAACACACTCGATAGTTACGTAAATACTGTAGTTTCCATTCGGCGCTGCGGTCTGCGCGAGCCCGTCCCGCGGCAGCTGGGTTTAAAGCGATGCAGCGGCTTAAAGCTGTGGCGAGAGCGCACCCTAATGACCGGGTGCTAAGAGCCGAGGCGAACGCGGACGCTGCCTTTGTCGCGTATGCGGTACATACTTAGTTATCTACCCCTATATTAAAAAGTCCGACTCCGATTAGCTGGAATGTGACTCACCAGAACCGCTCACTCACAGGAAGGTTTTGACACACACTCGATAGTTACGCAAATACTGTAGTTTCCATTCGGCGCTGCGGTCTGCGCGAGCCCGTCCCGCAGCCGCTGGGCTTAAAGCGCTGCAGCGGCTGAAAGCTGTGGCGAGAGCGCATCCTAATGACCGCGTGCTAAGAGCCGAGGCGAACGCGGACTCTGCCTTTGTCGCGTATGCGGTACGTAGCTAACTACCCCTATATTAAAAAGTTCGACTCCGATTAGCTGGGATATGACTCACCAGAACCGCTGACTCACAGAAAGGTTTTGACTTTTGACACACACTCGATAGTTACGCAAATACTGTAGTTTCCATTCGGCGCTGCGGCCCGCGCGGGCCCGTCCCGCCGCGGCCGGGCTTAAAGCGCTGCAGCGGCTGAAAGCTGTGGCGAGAGCGCATCCTAATGACCGCGTGCTAAGAGCTGAAGCTAATGCGGACGCTGCGTTCGTGGCGTATGCGGTTCGTATATTAGAGTATTTACACATTATCCTTCTTCCTTGGATTTGTAAGGCCACCGTGCAGAAACTCTCCACTGCTGTCGCTGGGGCATGGTGTGTAAACGCTCTTAATGTAGCTTCCGTTAGCAATCTAACCCAATTTTGAAAAATCCGACTCTGACATGACTTGATACTCGGACAGGTCTTGGTACTCGATAGTTACTCGTGACACTCGACAGTGGCGCCAACTATAGCCCGCCTTCATTCACTTGCGTGGCTTCACTATAAACATTATTTCCAGCTCGGCAACTGGTCGGAAGCTCGTCAACTAAGCGAGGCGGCAGCACGAGACGATCCGTATTCATGCGCTGCGCGCGTTTCAGCGGCACTTGGAGCGGCGCGCGAGCGAGACGCCTGGCCCGAAGCCGCGCGGCAACTGGCCGCCGCTAGTCATCTGGACCCGGCTGACCTGGTCGCTATGCACGACCTGGGTAAGTGAATTGAGTGATTTCAACCCGGGCACGTACGTTGCGGGATGAAAGAGGGTGCAGCGTGACAGCTTGCGCCTACTTACTATGTGGATCAGGAACACGTGGTTGATAAGCACGACCTGGGCATGTGTGATGTGCACCAGTTCTGATGTAGCCAGTATTCATGTGCGGCGCGCGTTTCTGCGGCGCTGGAAGCGGTGTGCGAGCGGGACACCTGGCCTGAACCGCGCGGCAACTGGCCGCCGCTAGTCATCTGGACCAGGCTGATTTGGTCGCTATGCACGACCTGGGTAAGTGAAATAGGTAATTTCAGACCGGGCAATGAAAGAAGGCACAACGTGACAGCTTGCTGCCTATTGACCATGTGGATGAGTAATATGAGGTCGTTATTTACGACCTGGATATGTGTGCTGTGCACTAGTTGTGACTGTAGCCAGTATTCGATTCTTGAAGCGGCGCGCGAGCGGTTAGCCTGGCCCGAAGCCGCGCGGCAACTGGCCGCCGCTAGTCATCTAGACCCGGCTGACCTGGTCGCTATGCACGACCTGGGTAAGTGAATTGAGTGATTTCAACCCGGGCATGTACGTTGCGAGATGAAAGAGGGTGCAGCGTGACAGCTTGCTGCCTACTTACGATGTGGATCAGGAACACGTGGTTGATAAGCACGACCTGGGTATGTGTGATGTTGCCAGTATTCATGCTCGGCGCGCGTTTCTGCGGCGCTGGGAGCGGCGCACGAGCGGGACGCCTGGCCCGAAGCCGCGCGGCAACTGGCCGCCGCTAGTCATCTGGACCCAGCTGACCTGGTCGCTATGCACGACCTGGGTAAGTGAAATATGTAATTTCAGCCCGGGCAATGAAAGAAGGCACAACGTGACAGCTTGCTGCCTACTTACTACATGGATCAAGAAGACTTGGTCGCTATGCATGACCTGGATATTTGGAATGTGCGCTATTTGTGACTAGCCCGTACTCGTAAACCTGTTTACTTGTACAGTATCTCCAACATATTTGAGACTTAACACATATTTTATCATCCACCAGCTCTAGCATTAGAGAAAAGCGGCGAGCCGACAGCTCTCGAAGCGGCCGAAGCGCGCTGGTCGCGTATCCGCAGCGCTGCGGGTGCGGGCGCTACGCTTCGTGCACTGGCCGCAGCCGGGCTAGCGCGAGTGGCGCGGGACCGCTCCGACGACCCTTCTGCTGCTGACCACTGGTAAGTTTCATACATGTTTTATAGTATTTTATGTAGTTGTCATAGGAGCTATTTTGCGACAAACGCATTGAAAAAAGCGGCGAGACCTCAGCTCTCGATGCGGCCGAAGCTCGCTGGTCTCGGATCCGCAGCGCTGCGGGTGCGGGCGCTACGCTTCGTGCACTGGCCGCCGCTAGATTGGCGCGAGTAGCTCGAGACCACTCTGACGATCCTTCGGCTGCTGACCACTGGTTAGTTTCATACATGTTTTATCCCTTTATAGGACGGCCCATACAAAGTGGCCAATAAACTGGACAGTCACTTTACGGCCGATAATTCAATGATTTTTATAACAATGTCGAACCTTATGATCATAAACGATAGCCAATAAAGCACGCTGGCCTAGAAACGAGCCGGCGCTCAAGGACGTCGCACGCAATAAAAAATTCGCGCTCTTTTTTAAGGTGGCCTGTCAACTGGCCACTGTGCACACCCATACTAGTATTTGCTGCCATTGCAAGCAGACGATACATATTTCCGAGTGTAGTTCAATGTAAAAACATATCTTCGTAAAGAAGATGAGTAAAATAATAATGTTATAGTATATACTTTATCATCACGTGAAAATATAGTCGAAAACCGTAAAATAAACATGTTATTTTTGCAATTAAAAACAGACCCGTGTGTTGAAAAAGCCTTGTGTAGAAATTACACATGTGAATTTGAGGTGGTCTCATATTTATATGTTTTGATTTTTACACACAAATTATATCGTTTTATACTGAGTATATTATTAATTTTTATAATACAATAACATAATAAGCCCAAATATACGGGTTCGGTAGTTATACCCCATTATTATAACTGTTTAGGTATTTTTTCATACAAAATTATGTATATTTGTGGATAATGTATATAATAATCCTGGGTTTATTGAGTTTTCATTCACGTTTTTTTATTTTATAACATAATATTGTCTCTAAATTATTATATAATGTTTACTTTACTTGACTAAACTTATAATTTTGTTTTTTTTTTCATGTTATTTTTGGCTCAGAAGAAGAAATACAATCATTTTATTTGATACTTTGTTGAATATTATGTTTTTAGCCTAATTAAAGATTGATAACTAAATACGCAATTATTTTATTTAGTTTAATATGTAATTTACATAAAAATAACCGGTTTTTTTTATAAGTGTCCAGTTTACTGGCCAGTGATTTCACATGAATATTGGTGATTTTAGTGATGCAGAACGGTCAATGGTCAGTATACTGACCACTAGTTTTTTTGTATTTTCTCGTAAAATATCTAGTTTCTGATAATTTTATTAATATATGTTGTTATAAATAACGCTATAGAATATATATCCACTTAGAAATATAGCGAATTCAAAAAAAAGTTAGGATGTGCGTTAAAGGGTTATAGTATTTTATGTAGTTGTCATAGGAGCTATTTTGCAACAAACGCATTGAGAAAAGCGGCGTGCCCTCAGCTCTCGAAGCGGCCGAAGCGCTCTAGTCACGGATGCGCTGGCGCGCTGGTAGCTTAAAAAGTATGTATTGTAGGTATATTACTTTTATATAAATAAAAAGTGATACAATGACATGAATAGTCAGAAAGACAATAATATGAATGTCGTAGTGCCTACTTTTAAACCCTAAATATCATACCTATGCGACCGACTATTTTACACAGCGTTTCACTTTATAGATCTTCACCGTGTTTCTACAGATAACTGACTGTACCTACTTATATTAGTACATATGTATTTATCCCGGACATCTGAGACCTCAAGGCAAAAGTAATTTTCTTTTTTTCATCTATTTTGATTAATATTTGCTAACGTATTACGTAACTCAGATATAACATAACATAATATTAAAACACAACTTTATTTGTTGACTAGCTGTGCTCGCGACTTTGTCCGCGTGGAATAATGACTTTGGGTAGGCACTTTTAATAATTTAGTCTAATTATTTTACAAATAGCTTTTGCCCGCGACTTCGTCCGTGGAGAAGTCGAAAACGTTCTCATACGATTATTTTTAAATGTTTTAACGTTATTATCTAAATGTTTGAATACTTTTAAAATATAAAAATCAGGTTAAATAAACATGAAAATATTTTTTTCTTATATTTTATGAATATGCAGCTCGGCCTTTGATCCGGTGAAAGTTACTCGGTGGTATAATTTTTTTACAACGAAATCGAAAACTACACCTACCGCAGTATTATTGGTAAACTTTTTTTTATATTTTCCTACGGGTGCTAGAATCACCAAGCTTCCAGCATGCCACTGGCCGTGGGAGAAGGAGCTTTTCCTCAAGACTACTCCCACTACCTCAAGGGCCTCCGCCAAAACTCTCGCGCGAAAATGAGTTTATGTATACAGCGCAAGCAGGTGCCCGCGGCATGACTTTCATGCATTACTATGCATTGTTGGGCGAGCGCACGCAGCGGGCACCCACTCCGAGGTTAAGTGGAGGCCCCTAGAGTATGGTAGTCGTTAACATGACGTCATGATTGTAAAAAAATGCACTAATGAGTAATTAATATCAACTTTGAAGCAAATCACCACTAAAATAACTTTCTACCCCTTTTTAACATAGTTAGGGGGTGCATTTCACTAAAATACGAAACACGTCTTCCATTAATTCTGTTATAGAATGCTTATGCAAAATTTTAAGTAGATTGGACGAAGGAATCTCGTTATTTCATACAAACTTTGCCCCTCCTTTTTACCTCCTTAGGGGTAGAATTTTGGAAAATCCTTTCTTATCAGATGCTTACGTCATACAAAGAACACACCGTCCAAGTTTCAGGTCTTTACGATCAGCGGTTTAGGCTGTGCATTGATCCATCAGTAGCGCGCGTAGTACTTGATCATTATTTTGCTGCGATGTGATTTTAAAACTGCGATATCTCCTAAGATATTTATTGAAATCGAATGGTGTAAAGGGCAAGAATGTTTAAAATTAAATACTTGTGGTGAATAATTTATTTATTTGGATAAGGATTAATATCATGTTTATAAAAACACCTTCGCAAATAATGCATTATTTTAAAACAGATTTTTTTTGCATAAAAATGGTTACTATGAGCCAACCTTAAAAGATAGACATATGCTACCGCGGACTTTTTTAAAGAACTTTTAAAGGGGAACAATCCTGTCATACATGATTTTTGCGAAACTTTAACCGTTTACGCAGCGTCAGCTCTCAAAAGGAAAAAATTCACTGATTTGAAATATTCTTGATTGGTGCTCCGCTCCTATTGGTCTTAGCGTGATGATAAATAGCCTAAAGCCTTCAGGAACTAACGGGCTATCCAACACAAAAAGAATTTTTCAAATCGGTCCAGTAGTTCCTGAGATTAGCGCGTTCAAACAAACAAACAAACAAACAAACTCTTCAGCTTTATAATATTATAAGTAAAGTAATAAGTAATAAGTAATAAGTAATAAGTAATAAGTAAATAAGTAAATAAGTAAATAAGTAATAAGTATAAGTATAAGTATAGATTAATAGTGGCAAATCACTATTCGTGGAATAGTTCACTGCCTTCCTAAGTTAATAATAAAAAGTAAATTATAGGCATCACATGTATTTTCCCATACTAGTTTATAGATTAAGATACGATATTGGAGGTCTCTGACCCTGATCTTGAACTGCGGACCGGATCGATAAAATGGCACAACGTGATGAATCGCATATGTACCTATACTATGAAGGCTTATCTGTGCTGTGGCGCTATGAATCTTATCTTACTTATTAACCCCTAACGCAAAAAGAGGGGCATCATAGCTCCTGAATGATTTAACCATTTTTATTTCTACAAAAGTTGACTCTCGGTGAGAGATTTCTTAGCTGTGTTTGATAAAAATCTAATCTAACGTAATCGTTATTCTCCGTGGGAGAGCCACGCTTCGGCATGAATGGGCCGGCTCGACCGGAGTGATACCACGGCCTCATAAAAAACCGGCGTGAAGCAGCGCTTGCGCTGTGTAAGCTGTGTTTCGCCGAGTGAGTGAGGATACCGGAGGCCCAATTGGGGGGGAATGGGATTTAAAAGGTTGGCAGCGCACTTGTGACTTCACTGATGTTGCGGGTGTACATGGGCGACGGCAATTGCTTACCATCAGGTGATCCGTCTGCTCGTTTGCCTCCTATCACATAAAAACAAAAAAAAATCGTTCTTACATGGCCAGTGGACGTAACGAGATTGAAATATGAGAAATGTAAACCTTGAAAGTAAACTGGATGAAAATGCCTTATGGCATTATGTTCGCCTTATGTTAAGGCTTGGTATTTCTTCTAAAGTAGGTATTTCGCGCTGTCAAAATCTGCGCGCGCAATTCTTCGCCGAAAACAGCGCGTCAAAGAGCTCCCGCCACAATTTCCAGCTACACAGTATAGAAATACGCAGTTGGTTAGGTTAGGTTGACTTCCTTCCCTTCAAGCGTCACACTCACAACACTTTCTAATAGAAATCATATCCAAGTGATACAAATTAAAACACCTTTCAGACTTTTTGGGAATATATTCTAGAATCGAATAAATATAAAATATAACTGCAGAAGTAAACACGGTTCAAAGTGGCCGTGGCGTCGCCCGACCTTCTGGATGTTCTGCGCCGGCTTAAAGAATTTCAAGATTACGTCACCCGACCTATCGGTAGGCCCTTGGGAGCTTGAGCGATTGGAATTTTTTTTTATGATAAGTTACTCTTAGTAGCGATTATTTAGAGCTCGGATAATAAATTTAATTATAGTTTTTGCAATTCACGAAGCTTTGCATGTGGTTAATAACATTAATCAGTATAGGTACGCATCAATTTTGTTCATTCTCTTTGTTTATTAATAAATAAAAATATCATACTAAAATTGCAGAAACATATATGTTTGTATTGGTCTGGGTGTTTTCTTTCTATAATATGTATGACGTATGTACGGATGCCGGAAATTGGCGTCTTTTTTTTTTCGCGCGGCCATCGACCAAACCTTGTTTTTTGATTACAAAATAGTGTAATAAACCAAACTTACTATGACATGTATACCTCTAAACTCAGTCTGAACTGAGTTACGAGCATTAGAAGTTTGATGATTTTCATACTAGATTTGCTTTTTGCGCGCAAGTTTTGTAAGAAATTGCAACAAAATGTGACATTGTATGTGTAAACAAACAATACCATCCATTAAAGGCTCCAGACATCAGTATGGAGCAGAATCAGCGCAATAAAAAATAGCGCAATATTTTGTTGCAATTTCTTACAAAACTTGCGCGCAAAAAGCAAATCTAGTATGAAAATCATCAAACTTCTAATGTTCATAACTCAGTTCAGACTGAGTTTAGAGGTATACATGCCATAGTAAGTTTGGTTTATTACACTATTTTGTAATCAAAAAAGAAAGTTTCGTCGATGGCCGCGCGAAAAAAAAAGACGCCACCTTCCATACAAAATCTGGCATTGCCATTTCATCAAAATCGGTTCAAGCGTGAAAGCGTGACAGACAGAGTTACTTTCGCATTTGTAATATTATTGAGCGTTCGATGTATGACAAATTGACAACCATGTTGTATTGTATCGTATTCTGTTGTCAGGTACAGCATGGTGGGCGGCTGGGACGCGGGCGTGGCGCGCGCGCAGGCCGCGCTGCACGCCGAGCTGGGTGACGCACAAGCTGCCAAGCACCACTACCAAGACGTAACTATTGCTTCATTTTGCTTACATACCAGTTAATTCTTATTAGAAAATCGAATGTCAATGATAATCATTAAAACTCCAATGGATTTTTGTAAACTATTGTATTGTACCAATGCGGGCTATCGTTTTTATACTTAACAGTTGGCACCCCTGGCGATTGACAGGACCTTACTCTACAGTGGCGCCATCTTGATGAGTGCAAATACGATAGTCCTCCTACCACTTTACGATAGTCCTCCTACCACTTTAAGCTGGCGCCACTGTCTTCGCTACTAGCAAGTGACAGGACCTTACTCAACAGTGGCGCTAACTGGTGAGCGCTAAAACGATAGCCCTCATTGGAGCGGACGGTAACAAGCGCGTCTCGAAGTTTAGGTTTCTCGGTTTTAGGATACGTTTGAATAAGGTTTTTTACTAATAAATATTTATTTATATTTTTCGTGTAACTACTTTCATGTGGACTACCACACCTAAGATGGGCGTTGTTTAACAAAACTACACCCTCTATTTACATACAAGAATCAAAATTTGGAACTCATGTGTAATATTTTTGTCACGTTACAAAAGTCTCATCATTTTCCTTTTGATCTACTTTAAACGGGTTCCAAAATTCGTGCAAGTCTAACACCCGTATTCACAAACGATGCTTGCTTAAGTGAAGCAGCAAATCGAACGCACAGCGTTGAATAGAGCTCTGTGATTGGTACGTGTGTCACCCTGTGGGTCCACGCGCACTGTGAGACCTCATAGTAATGTTTGTGAATACGGGCGTAAAGCTGAGTTGCACCACCTAACTATGACCGTAACTATGACGATAACCGGTGTTTTTTGTATGGAGTTTGACAGATTTTTGACCTTTGTCAAAGTTAAAGTAGGGTGGTGCAACCCAGCCTAAGAATTTTCTAAATCCTAAACCGACATCCAAAAGGTGGAGGCGGTGTGGCCTTGCGACACGACCGCGCTGGAGTGGCTGGCGCGCGAGGCGCCGCCCGACGCCGCGTTGCATTACTACCGCCGCGCGGCGCGCTTGCAGCCTAACAACGTATGTATAATTGCAATATTTCACATTCATTTTAGGACCAAGGATGCACAAACCGCGGTCTGCGAGTCCCATGTGCCGCCCTGTACATGTGCCAGCGACCTAATAAAAATGGCGAAATTATAACAACTTGAAGCTATTTTTGTTTTTATTTTCTGCGGATCGCTTCCATGTCATAATCTGCCCGTGGCCCCTGGTCCCAGTAAGTCTGTGCATCCCTGATTTAGACTATTTAATTTTACAGTTCATTGCTGCATTAAGTCACCAAAGAAGCGTCAAAGAGCATGATTTCCCGCTTTTTCTTTCAGTCACTGCCAATTATATCTTTCGCTAAGATATCGTCTTGAGTTCATCGATCGTCATCGAGCTAAAGGGCGCACCAAGATGTAGATTCCACTCGAGAATCCGTTTACCTACCTTCTAACCTACCTACTTAGGTACTCTAGGATTTTATTTACCTTAATGCTCGATGAACGACTTTTGCTACTACCCACTGATCGTATCACCTCATGCACTGTGGCATTGGTTGGAGCCTAGAATTACCATTAGATAATTATTTAATTACGAACAACCTTTTACTAATATTGTAAAAAAATGAAACTGTATTTTTATTTGTTAGCCTCGTTGGGGCCTTTTGATGGGCGGTTGTCTCCGAGCCAACGGGCGCTATCAGGAAGCGCTTTCTTTGTACAAAAAGATGAACGCTAAGTTTCCAGATAATGTACAGTGTAAGTATCGAGAAAATTTCATTAACAAATAAACGAAACTCAAAATCCAAATGTAATAATGAAAATGTTCGCTTCCAGGTCTTAAGCTAATTGTGAAGCTGTGCGGTGATCAAGGGCTTTCTGAAACACACACTTGGACCAAAGAGCTGCAACGCGCGCAAGCGAGGCTCAAACAGCAGGAGCGAGGTAAACTTAAAATCATGACATATGGCATAATATTCAACGAAGGCGAAATGATATACGGCTAATACTTCACCAGCGAATTATTTCTTGCTATTGCAAATGCGTAATTATAACAAACGCATAACACATTAAATCAACTTTAAAATTAATTATCTGATTCCCTAAAACTCATAAACAATCTTAATATCTTATCTAAATGTTGTTGATGTGATTTCCAAAGTACAATTGCGTATTTTCCAAAAGTAAAAACTAGGTCAATAATATGAGTCAAGACTGTTTTCAAGCAAGTAATTCATTACGTAAAATGTCGTCCGCAGAGGAATGGAAATAAAAGATAAAATTATCCGCATACATTTCACCTGCTCCAAATGCAAGCTCGCGTGATGCGCGCGTTTATCAATTTGAAAAATTCTTTCATCATCAGTGTCTTATATTATCCCTGATGAACATTAGGTTATTTATAGATTGATAAGACAACTTTTTATTGGCGATACGAAGTTTGTCACATAGTAAATTTATAAAATATTGATGGATGAATAAACTACTCCACTATCTCATTTATTTTCTTTAATATTTTCACAATATTTTGAAAATGGTCGGAATATTAACCAAAATATAGGGTCTAGTTTTAGTTGATTACAAAAGTGGGCTATTAATAGATCCTGTAATTCTTGAACAGTTTCAATGACGTCAGCTGGCAGCGGATCATCAGGCGCCAGCCACTCTCCAATAGATCAAGTCAGAGGTATGTGCGTCAGATTCATTAAAATCTACTCGTACATCATGATTAAGTTTGTTTACGAAGATATTGTAAAAATGAAAGTCACACCCATTTCACAGTTGTCTTATACCTATCAGATAAGAAATAATATTTTTTGCATTACTAAAAAACTGAAACGCAAATATTATATTGCGTCATATGCGACAGCCGCCAAGTACCGTAGTTTGCGATCAGAATTACAAAAAGGAGGGTTCCTTCTGACGCAGTCGGGTAAAAAGCTGTCAGGTGCAGTTATGCGAGAATATGGTAGTGTGCTGAGTACGAGCATTCTTGGTCATCCAGAGTTATGGACATTGAGAGTACTTATATTCATATGTATTTATTTATTGATTTATAATCGCCATTGTCTCATTGTGGGAACAGTGAAAATATGGTCCTTAATAATGATCTCGTGATCAAGGTAAATTACATAAGCACATAATAATAATAATGTAGATCATTCAGGGTGAAATAATGTATATGAAAGATGTGATGAAACATGTATTTCATATCACTATGAGATAACGTTGCGTATACAAGCTAAATAATAATTAATCGCACTACACACGTTAGGTGAACGTGAAACGTATGTTTGTGCTTATTTTAATTAGGAAGTAGGCACGCATAATTAACATATTATGAGATTTAATGTTAATTAAATATGCTTAAAATTGATAGTGTTAATCGTTATTGAAAGAGTTCTCGTTATTTCATCAGACTTGTGTACTTCCGTTTTATTTGAATAACCTAGTTTTTAGTGTGAATCTGCTATCAGTCACAGAAAAAGTTAATGAAGATAAAATTAAAGGAACTACTCTCAATCTCGGCACGGCATGACATTCCATTCATATGAGTTTCATGTATGATGAACACTGGTATTTTTACACGGTTATTATTACATAAGTGTAAAATTTTTTTTAACATCAAATTATCAAGAAGTATCTAGACACAAGCAAAGTTCAAGCAAAGGAACTGGCTAGCCAGCGCCGAGTGTAATATTAGGTACACGAACCACTTGGTCATTGGTGCCACTTTTGACCCTTCTATTTTACTTACAATAGAAAAACTTTCACTGAGAATTTTTTTAAATACCTTTGGTTGAATCGATAGCTATCTTTGGAACAGCTTATGTTTATTATCGTATGTAATGATATTTTCAGCGGGATCTCGCGGCGGCAGCGCTGCGCAGCCGCCCTCTACCGCACACCTTTCCAGCGGAGGTAGCGCCCTCTCGCGCACGTAAGTTACACTATAATTCACTACAATGCTTGTAACATGCCTATAGCTTGGACAAGATTTCTGAAGAATAACGATTTATGTACACAAAGCGCTGTCATTAATCTTCTGGCGCAAGTACACTGCGGAAAGTTGACTGAAATGGAGCGCTAGATCGCACACCGAAGTATGGGCAATTTTGATAATTTCCCGATACCTATATCAGGGCGTTTATTTATTGTTTATAAATTAACAATGTTCTCTTAGCTACTTAATATAAATACAACGCATTTTTGCATTAGAGATAAAGTGAAAGACACATGTGAATGTCATTTGCTTTGTTTACATTATTTTGCTATCTTGGCCTAACTATACCTACGTACTAGGTGATGATGCGTTTGAAACCTTGAATGTAATCTGCTTTAAATACGCCACTTTTTGACCATGACACAACTTAGAAAACGCGTAAAAAATTATCACATATCATCTTCCGGGTAGATTCAGTATAAATAGGCAAATGTGCCTATTTAAGTTAAGCTAATGTAACAATATTAAAATATGTTTATGCTGTATTATGTAATTGTATGTGAAATTGTGAATGTACCCACTGCAAACTCGTTAGCTTTACATCAAACCCTAGTGGTTTTTAAAGCTATCTAAATGTAATTGTCTCAATGTAACTGTCTTTAAGTTGTTAAATAAATTAAAAAAAAAAAAAAGTATCGTACCAGGACGTAAACAAACAAAATAATTTTAATTAACAATTAGGAACATTTATTGACGTTCTTGTTTTTATATTACAACTAAAATTAAAGAACTAATTGTTTGACATTCTTAAATGAGTTCATTAACACGAAAAACTGCGTGCCAGACAATACGCGCCCGATTATAAAAAGACAGACTGGGCCGTCAGCGGTATCAAGGGGTCAACTAACTGAATATTTATTCGATTTCATTCACTATAACAAATGCGTTTCATGCATACGTAGCGTGCCGTAGGCGCCCATATTACGCAGTAAACATCTTAACTCGATTAACTTTTCCATACCAATGACGGTCCATTTTACTTAATTAATGATGATGATTTTAACAATCTGTTACAATCTCAGGGCGCGTCAAGCAGGACGTACACAAAACATGCTTTCTCAGGACAGGTTTCTGCGTGTAGCATTCACTCCTTTCAGATCCGCGCCAAGCTAACCAAGCTACGGTTACAAAATATCGTACATGTAAATTCACGAGACTTACGTATCCATTTTCAGATATTCTGGTGAAACAACTCACGACGGCGGGCCCATGCTAAACCGTTCTATAAATCGCTCGGAACCGCGAAAGAAAAACTTAGACGAATTTGATGACGACTTACCTTTACCGCCAGAGTAAATGTATTACTAGGGCACTATTTAAGTTGTGAGCCTCGACAACATAACGTGTTGTTAGACGACATCTGATACTTTTAATGAAAAGTTTGACATTTTTGACTACAACCTTATTCAAAACTTTTTATCGTTTGAGCACGTTTTGTATTATTAACATTGAATTGAAAATTATCTTGACTACAAAAACATGGAATTGACTTGCGGAAATTTTCGCGCGAAGATTTATTATGACTTTCGACGTGGTTAGTCAATACAAAACTGAAGCGGTCAGCTAAATTTCACTTTTGGTGATAAAGATCTATCCTTTACCATTGTAAAACGCTAGTTTAAGAAGTATAATATTTTATGTCATTGGCTCACCAGTGAACTTTGCGAAAGTCGTCCAAAATGACTAATTGTGGCGGAAAACATTGATGTTGTCAGAAAAATGGAAGAAAAACCTCGTCATGTGATATATCGTAGGATTGAGATAACCCTAGGCATTAATTCCACTAGCAGTAATAAAATATTGTATGACCATATTATGGTTAATACGTTTTTTTCTCACTGGATGTCACAAAATTTTTCAAACGCTCAATAGGACACTTGTGTCGTTTAGTCCTTGGAATAGTTTGATAAATACGTTTAAAAAGCTTTAAAAGCCGTTTTTAAAATTGTGACAGTTGACGAATTAAGGATCTATGCATAATAATCCTGAAAATAAACAGCTATCGACTATGGAGGTGTTTTAAGATGAACCAATTCCAACAAAAGTCCCATGCGGTCGGAACACTTTGAAACTTACGGTCGCCTATTTTTTCGAAATATCCGATTATGTGACTAAAACGTCACTAGAGAAATTTAGAATGGTTAATTCTTAATAGTAAACAGCCACTTTTTTTCCAAAAGTCTTCAGTTTAATAAGGGAAACTGACCAGCATAGTTGAATCGCCATTCGTGACGAAAATGTGAGCTTTTACACGTCTCGTCAAACAACTGACTATTTGAACACTCAAAATATGAAATAAACAGGTCCAACGCTACAAAATTCTTGCTTGGAATCTAAACACTTCTTTTGGTACCCGTATATTAAAATTAAATGCGTGAACAGCGATTTATGTAGCCAGAAGCAACTGTCGGTGCGGTCGAAAACCATGCTTTGGAGGTGCCTCAAGCTGAGTGGAAAAAATGCTATGAAAAGTATTTCGAACACATTAAAAAGTACATAAATCATGAAAGACAATACCAATAAACGCAATCAATACAATTTTAATAATAAACTACTTTGTTTTCATAGTTAGGCTCACAACTTAAATAGTATGTTTATAACGCTAATGGTAACGTGGTTAACCTGTTAATTTATAGAATTATGTTTAAAAATAAAATGTTTTGTAATCTTAATGAATTCGTTTATTGTTTTAATATCAGTTTAGCTTATTTGTACATGTATGTATCTTTAAATAATATAATCTATGTAAAAAGAAAGACAAGATGTTAAAATAAATTTATTTTGCAAGAAAGAGCGAAATTAAAATTCGTCCATTCTCTTTCACATAAATACATTATTATTATTACCTATTTATTTTAGATTCTTAGACTAGAACACAAAATATACTGAAAAAGGAAAACTTGTCTTAATGACTTTTCAAAACCATTTGATTCAATCCGTACATATTTACATTAGTTTAATATCACATCATAATTATTTACACTAAATATTGCACCTTGCAAAACTTTACCGGTAGATAAATCTAAATTCTGTATAAAATATGCTAAAATGTATAAATCATTTGAAGGCGTATGTTTTAATGTTAACATAATATCGTGTATAATATCGTGTATTATACGTGTCATAATAACATAATTCTATTACATATTTCAAATGCCAATTTAAATTGTAATGCTTCAAAAATACGGCACTTGATACTAACAAGAACATTGTTTCTAGTCAAACTTAACTCGATAAACGACGTTTGGTCTACCAGTTCAATGCAAGTTCATAAAGAGGTAACACCCATCTAACCAACATAAAACTATACTAAAGCCTGAAAGCTTATAAAATAAGGATTAGCACATTTGAATGGACAGTAGTTCGCTCTAAGTTTACAAATAAATAGGTTTTTCTGATTATGTAGTTATTAATATAATATTTGTATATAAAATTCAGAATAAATGAATGAACTACACTTATTAGAACCTGACTGTAATCATTTAAGAGATTTCTTACATTCAGTCAATGAAATAAAACACGTAGAATTGCCGACTATAAATCTTCAAACAATTTTTGAATACCATTCTTTATAATAAATTAACCATTTCCCAAATTGGTCTATAGTATCGTTTTGACAGCTTATTAAATAGATATCGGCAGTTCGGAGGTGTCACTGTGAAATAGGTACCCTAATATCATAATTTAAAAAAAATTAAAGCTGCAAATGTAGACTATTTAAAAGATTGTATTGCTGCTGTATCGAGACTTGATCGAGACGTTTGCATTGCTGCAAAAGTCACAATTTCTTAATTAACCTGATTAATGACTCGGCAGAATAACAGATAAGGTATCAGTGGTTTTCCAATTAGAATCATTATTTGATATGTATCTTTACCTAAGCCTAGTCATCTACTATACATATTGTAATATTTACAAAAACTCCACATTATTATAGAATAAGTTACATAAAACAATTCCTACATATAGTACAGTCCTAAGCGTCGTCTTCGCTGTGTGCTTTTGCACACATTGTCCTAAAATCTTAATTAGTCCGTTTGTCAACGATCTCGCAACCATCGTTTCCTACTTTTTAGTATAATAAACAACGTCGAGTCGCTCACATTTCATAGTAAAAAACTAGACGACAATTTCTAAAATTTAAATCGCCACGAACCGCACCACAAGTTCACAAAGCGGCGGTCACCCGACGCAAGGACGGTAACGAATAAATATTAAACATTCACAAGGCCCGGCGAGGGGCTGCGGCGATATCGAACACGCGATAGAGCGCGCCGAATTCAAAAAGTTTCAGCCCGCACACTCGTTTCGCGTAACCTCAGTTTATCGTAAATACCTAGCACACACACACAATCGTCCGGCATAGAATGTCTCGTGAATATTTATTGGGCACAACGCTCGGTGTCGGTGCACTGGGGTTGGGCTCAGGATATGACGCGGGCGTAGGGGTGGTCTATGTGTCCATACTGGATGGCGAGCAGCGTGTCGCGCACGCGCCGGTAGACAGGCTGCGGCTGGCTCATGGTCGGGATGGCGATGTTCTGCTCCAGGAAGCCCACCCGGCTGATGGGGCTGATCACCACCGCCGTGCCCGCGCCGAACATCTCCAGAAGCTGTGGACAACGCGAGGTTAAAGTTTTTTTTAGATTATAAGGGAGGGTTGCACCATCTTACTTTAACTTTGACAAACGTCAAAAATCTGTCAAACTCCATACAAAAAGCACCGGTTATCATCATAGTTACCGTTAAAGTTAGGTGGTGCAACTCAGCCTAAGACTTCGTGCGGTTAGCACATTTAGCCAGTGTCAAGTAAATTATATTTCAAGTAATTAGAGACATTCGGTTAATAATTAATGAATGATAATGATTGATGAATGATACATGATATTCCTTTCTCTGGAGTTCCAGTAAAGATGTGGCATTTTACTGAAACCTTGAGAAACTTGAAAACTGATGTTGCACTGTTTTGTTTCATTTGCCTAAACTTATGCTTGTTCACGAACACATAATGGTTAATAATCCATTATTACATATTAATAGTCGGTAATTCGAGCAAACTTTTTAGGTCGTAATATTCTAATGAATAATTAAAAAATGCGTTCATCATCATCATCATTTCAGCCATAGGACGTCCACTGCTGAACATAAGCCTCCCCCAATGATTTCCACAAATGATAGCGGCCTGCATCCAGCCATACAAATTAAAAACAAACTTACTCGTCCTTGTTCGTTCAACTCGACGACGCGGTTCATGGTGATGACCTCCTCCTTGACCGTGAGGTCCTCCCACTGGCTGGCCAGCTCCAGAATGGATCGCCGCGTCACTCCCGGCAGGATTAGCCCGTTCAGTGGCGGCGTACTCAACTGTTTGTCTATGGAACACCACATAATAAGCACTCAATACAAACACGTGAAAATAATCTATCTACAGCTATCTGTGTTGTTGATGATCCCCCCGAAAAATAAACTTAGCCGATACCTTATCGCAGTTCCAAGAATGTGGTAATGAAAATTACATCATTCATCTCACTGATTATGCACATACTGAGATTAAATCTAAAACACAGGAGGGCGAAAGTACTATTATATGTTACGGTTAATGTGATAAATTGAAAATTATGAATAATCGCCGGTTATTATGAATAATTACCGACAGTCGAGGTAAAAGCGATAAATTAATCACATTTATCAGTGATTTTTAATAATGCAACCTTAATACTAACAAATATCATAAAAGAGAACACCGGCTCGTGTACAGCGCCGGTGTACAGCCACACATTTTGAACGTTTTGATATCATAATATTAATATAATTTGGGATAATGACTTTGGACTGTTTCTTGCATAACATTACTTTGCCATAATGCCCATAATAAATAATAAATAATAATAAATCACTTTATCACATTGACCGTAACATATATAAAAAAAAAGATAAACGTAGAAGACAGCTATTGTAGTCTGTCTGTAAGACGATGGTATCGGTTTCTTAATTCATGTTTAAATTATTTTTTGCTGCTTAGAATAGCTTTATAGGATTAAGAGAGAAGTTTTGACATTATCGTTATAATTAGTGGCTATATCTGCGGAATATAATGATGATGTTAGTGATCCTAATTGTTGCTTCAGATATGAGGCAAGAATTTACCGGTCAAAGGGTCAAAGTGCCAGCGACGCGGCGATAACATAACAATATCGGCCACTTACATTACCCCGCTATCGAGTTATTAACTGCATGATTCCAGCTCGCACCGATTAAAAACTCAACGAAAGAGTGGGTTAACAAACAAGTGATTTGACTGACGTGATCTATTCTGCGGTTAGACATGTTTGTATTATCGTTCACTGGAGTACGCGCGTGGAAAACTGTTACATAATGGATCTAAGAGTCAACAAGTATCGTCGGTATAATTTCTTTTCGTTTTACAGGAGGTGTCTTGTTTGCACGTTAGAGTACATTATACAGGGTATTAGGTAAATGGGTATATGAGCCGACACTAGCCCATGTTAACATGGGCATATAAATGGTATGGTGTATTTTATTTTTCTTAATTTTCATACAAAATAAATTTTATAAAATTGATTTGTATGAAAATTAAAATAATTAAAATGAAGATATCAATTTTCTGACTTCACCATACCATTTATATGCCCATATTAACATGGGCTAGTGTCGGCTCACATACCCATTTACCTAACTACCTGTATTTTTGGCATATGCACAACTGCAAAATAGATACGACACCACATTGTGTTTACTCCGTGAAGGCGCAAAAATTGTATAAACAACATTAATATAGATTAATTATATTATTAATTTCGTTAACTATAATTATACGATTACTTCGCACGAGCAAATGGAAATCTTACGATACTACTTACCTCCTTGATCGTTGATGTAAACCATGAATACATTCATAGCTCCCACTTCAGTCAACTCGTGGTTGGGTCCGAAGAGCCATAATACTTGGTGGTGTCCCATCTTTGCCGCACGGGCCGTCGCCTCTGTAAATCATTAAGTTTGCATGTATAAATTGTTTCATTTTTTACGAACGTCATTCAATAATCGTGAAAAATATACGATCTTATGCTAATTTGGCTTTTTCACACATGCAATTAAGGTAGGTAAGTAGGATAATCAATATAAGTAGTAGAATATTTCAAAATACATATGTAGTTTAATATCAAATAATAAGAAGGACGAGTGAATAACTGATAATAAAGTTTATTCACACCCCCACTTTAGTCCATCAATATTGCAATCGTACTTACAATCGGACCATAAATTTTAATATCTCAAAGCAATTCCAAAAAAATCACGTTCACGATTCCAAAGATAAAATAATATTTCATCGCTAATTGTGATAATGATATGTTTTAAATTAGCTTTTTATCTGATAACGAATTTATTGACACTAAACCTTTTGGGAATTTTATATGGACGAGAAAACATCACTTTTAGCAATTAAAGAATGCTTCAACATATTTGTGTTGTGTCTAATTACAGGAATAAAATTTATTTATCGAAAATATTCGGCGATGTTTACCTATGGTTGGTCCATAGTTGGAGCCGACCTTGCGGTTGCCGACGCCTCCCGGGAAGGCTCGCACCACGTTGGGGTCGGCGTAGATGGACACGGCGCCGTCGCCGCCCGTCTTGTAGTACGCGCTCACGGGGCTCAGGATCACGAACAGGAGCGCCTGCTCCGGCGCCTGGATGCCGAATGTCGGCTGCGAACACCCGTGCAATTGATACATTTTATTGCGTAAGATTTTTCACACATATACATTGATTACGGAGTCCATTGGTGTGCCTTTCTTCGCAAACTATCTCTGTGACACCCCGCAGTCTACAGACTTTTAGTCGGCCGATAGATTGGGCAGCTGCGCGTCAGTAGATCATCATTCATGACATTAAAACTTAGGCACCCCGTAAACTATACTTTTTGTCAGCCGATAAATTGGTCAGATTCCAGTTTAGGTGAGGAATCGACCGATATAAATCGGTGTAGTGTGCGCACTTTTATACATGTTCATACTGAGCCCGACCAAACTATCGGCCGACAAAAAGTCTGTATTTTACGGGGTACCTAAGTAGTGTCATGAATGATGATCTATTGACGCGCAGCCAAAATTATGTAGGTATGTTCTAAAATTTGCGAAAAGGAAAAGAAAACTTTTATTTTTTACGTTACATCGCTTTAAACATGGAAACTGTCGATGGTTAGCTATTGTTTAAAAAAACATTGTTGACGAATGGGGTATTAAGTTTATTAAATAGTACAGTACTTGTAAAACTGTACTTGTACTTGAAAATTCCCAAGTTTCCGCTTATCATTGTTTGTCATGTCGAAATTTACAAATCAACTGAAATAACAGGAAGCCTTAGTTAATTTCGATAATGACTAATAAGTTTTAGCTAATTTATCTCTTTGTCACTTTCTGAAAATTAGTATTTAAAACAATGTACTTAAAACAGTGTTAAAAATATTCTACTTAAAATACTTTTCGAATAATGGGGAAACATCTAGTCATTATGACATACAGAGATAAACTTAATATTTTCTTTTATTTACTTTTGTATTAAAAACAATTTGATTCATATCATGAACACCAATCAGTAGTTTTTTTATGTTCATGAATTTGAACTTTAACGTTGCGTGTTTTAAACATGAGATAAATCTGGCAATATCTAGCTATGAAACGGAACTTTTAAAATATGTTTTAGTATTATCTGATATGTTAATTACGTCGTCGTAAGAATATCTAAAATTGATAAATTGACTAAAATACATAAAACACTAAACTCAAAAAATAATTTGAATGTATTTTAGTAAAATTTCATCAACAGCATCGTCACTTTGGTAGCACAGGGAGAAAATAATTTGTGCTATCATCAAGACGTAATGATTAAATTATTGAGTAAACAGTGCAAAAAAGATACGCATATAATTGCGATCTAAGAACCTCGTGTGCTGGTATCTTGGAATTTAAAGATAACGAATTATTTGCCTCCTCTTATCACTGTTGTTGATAGGGTTTAAAAACTTTTGATTGATCAAATAAGGTAACCTCATGGAAAATATGTTTAGATAAGTAAAGAATCATTATTATTCAGTCGTAGTTGTATCTTGATTTATTAAACTAGACTTATATACCTCCCTCGGTTGTTGACTTTGCTAATCAGTTGGTTATACCCACGCGTTTAACCGCAGGTTATTATATCAATCATTATCTACTAATTAATTTTCGTGTGACAGTGAGGTCACCATGGACGTGCTATAATAGGTGTTTATTTTTGCGAGGCAAAAACATCCATCAAAATATTACCTAAAATGTTGTAACAACTAATAAACTATCTATATAAATAAAAATGAATTGATGTTAGTTAGTTTGATTAAAACTCGAGAACGGCTAGGCCGATTGAGCTGATTTTGGTTTTAAAATGTTTGTCGTAGTCCAGGCAGTCCAGGGTAGGTCTAAACGGTGAGCAAATACGCGCAAACATATTGTTTTTCTGTGACAAACAAAATTCCATGCGGGCGAAGCCGCGGGCGGAAAGCTAGTTAGGAATAAACGTGCACGTTAAGAGGTGATAAACGGAGTTTCGATGCTTACCTCAACACCTATTAATGTAGGTCGTATGTACAGGCTGGAGGTTTCCAAGTGCGGGACCCATTCCTGGTCGATCTGCACGAGGCGCTTGATGCAGTTGATGAGCTCATCGCCGTCAAACGTGGGCAGCCCCGAGCGCTGCGCCGCGAGGTTCATTCGTTCCATATTAAGATCTGGCCGGAACAACCGGATCTTGTCGTCTCTGCCGCGGTATGCTTTCATTCCTTCGAACAGCTGCAATACATTTCGGTTTTTGAGTGGTATGCCATTTATGTGATTATTATTTTTAATACTGCTGTAACTAAGAAAGGTTGCTAGTTATAAATCCGCGGGTTTTACTTATTATTATTATTAATTGTCATAAGACTACCGACGGCTTCTTCTTACATATACTTAATCGTCAAATCTTCTAAAAGTGTAAGGTACCTAAGGTAGTTGTTTCTGCATCAATCGTTCATCTTCTCTATTATTTTTCCTTCTCAACAACACGGTAACATAATTTAAGATCCAAATAACGAGATAAACGTATGTTTATACTGAGCTGGTGATAACGAGCGTAATGTAAGCGCACTTCATTGACAACATGACGGCAATAAATTAATAATTCTGGAATAATTTAGAACGTAAGCAATATCTGAAGTCTGTTGACGCAATTGTTTTCTTCTTTGTGTCGCGTTATCGTCTACATATTTATGTTATGAATAAAAAAAACACGCTTTTTTAAACTAAATAGAATATACTGAAGATCGGACAACTTAAAATTAGCAACTTGCATGGTTACAGCAAGATGTTAACGGTATTAGTTTTAAATAAGTGATTAAGTACCTGTATTGCGTAATGAAGAGCTTTAGCTGCCGGGTGTATGCTTAAATTTTCAAAGGGCATTATTTCTGGTTTCTGCCACCCGCCCAGTTGTTTCTGATAAGGTACTTTGAGCATGTGATCGGTGAAGAACTTCCCGAATCCGAGGTCCGCCGCTTCTGGCTTCGGCTGTAGCTGATAGGGCGCGGCGAGCCTGACCTGCAGGTCATCGGACTGCAAAAGTGGTTCTTATTAGTAGAGTGAATAGGGGTGACGTAAGTCACGTGTTTATCGGCATGCTGTGTAATCCATGCGCCGCCGTTGCACGTCGAATGGACCGGATCGCACCAGTATTACAAGTAAATAAGACATTATTCCAACACAAATAAGATAGTTGTAAAAATGAAAAGATTTACTTATTTACACCAGTTAGTATTGACTTACTTAGGCATTATGTACAGTGTACACACACAAGTAAAGCTCACTCGCCTTCGTGAGTTGCAAGCAATTCAGTACAAAAATAGTTTAGGCATGCAAACTGTGACTGCCTATCCTAAACTCGATTGTGACGAAGATGACCTCCGGACTTGTCTTAGGTTCAAGGAATGATTATTATCATCTTAGAATGACGTGAAAATTTTAAAACATAACAAGGTATTACAATTTCCGTTTAAGTTTGTGCAAACGTCAAATACCTATAGATAGTTTAAAAAAACATCATTGTAGTGCCTACGTCCAGCCCCCTTAGACAAAACGCACTTTTTGATCGAATCGAAAATCAAATCCGTCAAAACTCCATACAAAAAAGGGGCTTTTCGACCACTTTTCGATTATAATTTGCACTTTGTCTAGACCTACAGGTGTTATATGAATATCAAAATTTAATTTCATAAAAAAAGAAAAAACTTAAATAGTCAACTGAATAACCCTGTAGTTTTAATTTAAGAATAACAGGCTTCACTGTTTATATTTTTGTCAATTTGTCCATTAAAAGTTTTATTTAAATACATACCGTACCGTACATAATACAAAACCAAATGTGTTGGTGAAGTTTCAATTAGGTAGGTAGGTATGTATTTAATTAATTTTAATTTATTTTATTTAATTACAAGGTTAGGCTTATAATCTAACATTTCTTATATCACTAAACATAAAAATGTTTGTTGTGACATTGCACATTCATCGCAATAGCTTATAAGTATAAAAATTAATATTATAGGAGGGCGGTAGGTATTATTAAGTAGGTATAGATAGCAAAAAGACACGAGAGTAAACGATGTATTTATTAACCCCATGCAGATTTATGATCTCCGCACGTTTAAAATTTCTCATCGTCCGTCGCTAACGAGTAGCACAATTCTTTTACTTTGATAAGGTCACTTCCAGCTATCAGTAATTTGAAAACAAAAACACTTTTATCGAGAATCACGTTAAAAGTTATGCTGCTGGTGTTTCATGTTATCACAAAATTATTGTATCCATGCAGCGTCTCCAAAAGTTTTATTTGCATTAGATATCTATCTATCAATCTATACGATTAATATGATAAAGCTGAAGTTTGTTTGCTTAAATGCGCTAATCTCAGGAACTACTGGTCCGATTTGAAAAAATCTTATCGTGTTGGATAGCCCATTTATCGAGCAAGCTTTAGGCTATATAACATCACCCTACAGCCAATACGGACGGAGCAGAAAGAAAAATGTTGAGAAAACTGGAAATATTACTCAAACAATTTTCACGCGTATGAAGTCGCGGGCACTACTAGTGTTAGATAATTAGCTTGTTATCTGAGAAAGAGTGATGTTGTTGTTTTTCCAAGGTGTTTATTGGCTTACAAGCTTACCTTGAACGAGATTTCAGGCGTGATATCGGGGCGTGGCTTGGGGGCGGGCGCGGGCGCGGGCTCGGGCGCCGCCGCCGCGCTCTCCTCAAGCTCCTTGTACCGCAGCGAGGAGCTGCAGCACCGCACTGTCTGCAACTTGTGCTGGTTCTCGAATATCCATTTCACTAGAACCTGAAATGTGAACGCTATGATTAATAAACAGTAGGTTTCCAGTTTTCTACAGCTCGGCTACCTGTGTAAGTATGTTTAATTCTGAATAACTCAGTACTCATTTAATTTAACTTGAAAATTACTCTTTAGTAGGTATACTCAATAGTTAATACCACGTGCTGTATAAAAAAGTAAAAGATATCGTTAAATTATTCCGGCTCTTTTTTATGTCACGTTTTGAGACTCATTATTAATTTATCTCCATAATGCCAACAGTTCGCAGAATGTAGGAATTGTAGTGTTGTTCTATTGTTGAAAGGAAATAATTTACTGTGGTTTCTGTTCAAGCGAAAAACGGTTTACTCTTCAAACAATAGACACAGGAAACTAAACTAAGTATTAGCGGAAAAGAGAGACCTAAGGTCATACATACATAATACCTACCTACAGAATATAAAACTGTTTATATTTTTTCATTTCTTCTCTTGGTAAAGATTTAACTTTGTTAGCCGATAATTTTTATTGCTTAACTTTTATTTAAATCTTGCATTGTCATATATTATTTTTATAAAGAAAACTAGCTTTCCGCCCGCGTGGAATTTTGTCTGTCACAGAAAAACTTTATCGCGCGCGTCCCTGTTTTAAAAACCGGGATAAAAACTATCCTATGTTCTTTCCCGGGACTCAAACTATCTCTATGCCAAATTTCATCAAAATCGGTTGCGAGGTTTAAGCGGGAAAGCGTAACAGACAGACAGACAGACAGACAGACAGAGTTACTTTCGCATTTATAATATTAGTTGGGATGCTCAAGGATTTTTCTTTCTAAAATACTTTATAATTTATAACACCATAAAACTTAATTAAATAAAATTAATTAATCGAAGTACTTACCTTGCTCCGACGCAAAGGCATTTTAAGTTCCACACTGATATTCTTTAAATAATAATTTAAAATCAGAAAACTTTTATACACAAAAGTATTAGATACTTTTCACTTTAAATTTTCGGTAATTTTATCAAAGCAAACTACTTCTCAAAAAAATATTTAGAAGATGTACTTTCATAACTGGCTCGAAGTTAACTGACTTCACTGGATGTAAAGCACAAACATTTAAACAGTAAATGATAAGATTGTGGGCTGACCTATGACGTAGTTATAATCAACACAAATTATAAAATATTATTTGATAACGCAGAATTTAATCAAAATAACGATTACGCATTCAATGATTATAGTATGTTATTTAGTGATAGATTGTGCGCACTAGGGATTACGGGTAGGACTCCGGGTGTCGTGGCGGTGCGAGTTCGAGTGACATGTCTGTATTAGGTCACCGAGCATCCATCCTCACCTCATTCACATTTAAATGAATATGTTAATATCACTGGCGAATAAACGCTTATTTACGCACAACGACACCAATTTACATTAAGAATTATTTAACATACTTAATCATAGCCCGAAGAAAGTAAGGCTTCCCAAATAACGTACATTACATGTCGGTATAAAACAGTACCCGTAACACAAAACTACGGTTGCATCATGTTTCAGTTAAGGCGATTAGTGTCCTCAATCCGCGCCAAATGGGCATTTTGTAAAGCCTACTCCTCTTTTACTGCTGGATAGAAATAGTTGAAAAAAATATATGTTATACAACAGTTCAAGGACTACATTTGTGACGTTTGAATTTTCGCTACGTCTCTTTGTTTTGGATTAAAAAAATAAATACGGGACATCGATTTTTTACTTAAATTCCCTACTCCTCCAAAACGGCTATGTTAATTTAAAAGATTTTTGCACGAATAGATTAGGAATTCTTTAATCTTTAAATGACACGTTGCATTTTTCAATCGAACATTACTTTCATTCATAAATTTTACTTTTGATAAATTCCGAACGTTTTGCTGTTGAGGGGGCCTTCGCGGGGTGCGGGCGGCAGTCGGCCGCTGGCCTTCAGACGGGGAGGTTGTGTCACTCGCTACAAACTGACATTAGCGATCAAAATGAATTTTTTCTTTGGCTAAGTTGCACCACCTGACGTGACCTAACTTTGACCGTAGCTTTGGCGATAACCGGTGTTTTTTGTATGGAGTTAGACAGACTTTTGACGCTTGTCAAAGTTGAAGTAAGATGGTGCAACCCAGCTTTTGTTCGACAATAGATTTTATGTCAGAATTGTTCATAGAGTACGTGCAGTCAGACGATACAATTGAATTATGACGCGCTCAGACGCTATTTTCTACCTGAATAGAATCTATTAGTGTAAAAAAACTATAATTGACTCCAAAACAACTGCACTAGATAAATACAAGTAGAAAAATTATTACGTTATTTATTTACTAGGCCTTTGCAATCAGTATCCAAATTAGGAGCTAGTCAGAATCTGTAACTTAGTCGATTTACGTGAAGAAAACAATTTATATTTTCAATATGTTTCTTCGCGAAAATACCACAATTAAAAATAACACCTGTAACGCCCCTGGGTCTGCGGGTGTCTATGGGCGACGGTAATCATTTACCAACAGGTGATCCGTTTGCTCGTTTGCCTCCTGTCACATTAAAAAAAATTAAGATAAAGTGGTATTGAATTGTTCTATTAGAGCTTATTAAAAAATTTGGATACTGATTACAAAATTAGCCATTTTCGGAGTCCGTGGCAGCCTACCTTTTGGTGAGTCGTTTTGGAGTTGGTTTTAATTTTTAGTGAAATTAATCTATTTCATGCCTTTAGTAGACTATAGGTACTCATTAGACCTTGTTGTTGCCACTGAAGGTGCATAGGTACACAGTACATTGATACCATATTTTTCGTGTTAAGTGCAAATAAACTTCCCTAAATTACCAAACCATGAAACGTACCTATATTATTAAAAAGTTTCGCAGATAATAATTGAAATCCTCTTATAAGGTGATGAATTTTAGGAGCATGTCATGAAACCAAAATTATTAGCATACAAGAGCTTGTTTTAAAAAAAAATCATTTTATTTATCATGAGGAATTTACTGCGGCGTAGTAGAAGCAATTTTCCGTTTGTTCGTTCGTTCGTTCGTTTCAGCCAAATGACGTCCACTGCTGGACAAAGGCCTCCTCCAAGGTTTTCCACAATGCACGGTCCTGCGCTGCCCGCATCCAGGCTCTTCCCGCGACCTTTACGAGATCGTCGGTCCACCTAGTAGGAGGCCTGCCCACGCTACGTCTTCCAGCCCGTGGTCGCCACTCGAGAACTTTTCTGCCCCAACGGCCATCGTCTCTACGAGCTATGTGCCCCGCCCACTGCCACTTGGTTTTAGCAATTCTGCGAGCTATGTCGGTCACTTTGGTTCTCCTGCGGATCTCCTCATTTCTGATTCGATCACGCAGGGAAACTCCAAGCATGGCCCGCTCCATCGCCCTTTGGGTGACCTTGAGCCTTCTTATGAGGCCCATAGTAAGCGACCACGTTTCGGATCCATAAATCAACACTGGCAGCACACACTGCTCGAAGACTTTTGTCTTGAGACACTGCGGTATTTCGGACGTGAGTATATTGCGTAGCTTCCCGAACGCTGCCCAGCCGAGTTGGATTCGACGATTGACCTCTTTCTCGAAGTTGGCCCTACCTAACTGGACTGTTTGTCCCAGGTATACATAATTGTCAACAACTTCGAGTGTAGAGACTCCAACCTTCAAAGGAGTGGGTGCGACACGGACATTAAACATGATTTTTGTCTTGTCCATGTTCATTTTGAGACCCACTTGTTTCCGTTTGTAGATCGTAATAATTTCGAAGAATAGGGATGTTTCGTGGATAAAGCAAGAAAGTAGCAAGAGTTTGAATTAGTCCGTCGGTGAATTTACCAAAAACAAACTCTAAATGTATTTTTCACATTTTTAAACTTATGAAAACTTAAAGAGATGAAGCGCACCAAACTTTTTCCATAATCGAATAATTACAGTATTATATTGAGTTGAAATCTCGCGTGACGTCACATTTGAGTAAAACTTCTACTCAAGCGTGGCGTATCGCGCCATTTCAACTCGATGTAGCACTGTTATTATTTAATTATGAAAGAAAATAAAAAATTTGAGTCTAATATTTTCTAATTATCTGTCTGACGGACAAATAATTGAAATTTTGTCATCTAGCCTAGTTATCGTCAGGAAGTTGGTCTAACTAATTCAGCTTGCAAGATTCCACCCGAACAAACATTTATGTAATTACCTACATACATCATAAATNCAGCTTTTGTTCGACAATAGATTTTATGTCAGAATTGTTCATAGAGTACGTGCAGTCAGATGATACAATTGAATTATGACGCACTCAGACGCTATTTTCTACCTGAATAGAATCTATTAGTATAAAAAAACTTTAATTGATTCCAAAACAACTGCACTAGATAAATACAAGTAGAAAAATTATTACGTTATTTATTTACTAGGCCTTTGCAATCAGTATCCAAATTAGGAGCTAGTCAGAATCTGTAACTTAGTCGATTTACGTGAAGAAAACAATTTATATTTTCAATACGTTTCTTCGCGAAAATACCACAATTAAAAATAACACCTGTAACGCCCCTGGGTCTGCGGGTGTCTATGGGCGACGGTAATCATTTACCAACAGGTGATCTGTTTGCTCGTTTGCCTCCTGTCACATTAAAAAAAATTAAGATAAAGTGGTATTGAATTATTCTATTAGAGCTTATTAAAAAATTTGGATACTGATTACAAAATTAGCCATTTTCGGAGTCCGTGGCAGCCTACCTTTTGGTGAGTCGTTTTGGAGTTGGTTTTAATTTTTAGTGAAATTAATCTATTTCATGCCTTTAGTAGACTATAGGTACTCATTAGACCTTGTTGTTGCCACTGAAGGTGCATAGGTACACAGTACATTGATACCATATTTTTCGTGTTAAGTGCAAATAAACTTCCCTAAATTACCAAACCATGAAACGTACCTATATTATTAAAAAGTTTCGCAGATAATAATTGAAATCCTCTTATAAGGTGATGAATTTTAGGAGCATGTCATGAAACCAAAATTATTAGCATACAAGAGCTTGTTTTAAAAAAAAATCATTTTATTTATGATGAGGAATTTACTGCGGCGTAGTAGCAGAAATTTTCCGTTTGTTCGTTCGTTCGTTCGTTTCAGCCAAATGACGTCCACTGCTGGACAAAGGCCTCCTCCAAA